>NW_026608548.1:0-63594 GCF_029499605.1 Hyla sarda | reverse complement strand
ATGTATAGTGTGTAATACAGACCCCCCATATAACATGTATAGTGTATAATACAGACCCCCCCCATATAACATGTATAGTGTGTAATACAGACCCCCCTCCATATAACATGTATAGTGTATAATACAGACCCCCCCATATAACATGTATTGTGTGTAATACAGACCTCCCCCATATAACATGTATAGTGTATAATACAGACCCCCCCCATATAACATGTATAGTGTGTAATACAGACCTCCCCCCATATAACATGTATAGTGTATAATACAGACCCCCCCCATATAACATGTATAGTGTGTAATACAGACCCCCCCATATAACATGTATAGTGTGTAATACAGACCTCCCCGTATAACATGTATAGTGTATAATACAGACCCCCCCATATAACATGTATAGTGTGTAATACAGACTCCCCCCATATAACATGTATAGTGTGTAATACAGACCTCCCCCATATTAACATGTATAGTGTGTAATACAGACCCCCCCATATAACATGTATAGTGTGTAATACAGACCCCCCCATATAACATGTATAGTGTGTAATACAGACCCCCCCCCATATAACATGTATAGTGTGTAATACAGACCCCCCATATAACATGTATAGTGTATAATACAGACCCCCCCATATAACATGTATAGTGTGTAATACAGACCCCCCCCATATAACATGTATAGTGTGTAATACAGACCCCCCCATATAACATGTATAGTGTGTAATACAGACCCCCCATATAACATGTATAGTGTGTAATACAGACCCCCCCATATAACATGTATAGTGTGTAATACAGACCCCCCCATATAACATGTATAGTGTGTAATACAGACCCCCCCCATATAACATGTATAGTGTGTAATACAGACCCCCCATATAACATGTATAGTGTGTAATACAGACCCCCCCATATAACATGTATAGTGTGTAATACAGACCCCCCCATATAACATGTATAGTGTGTAATACAGACCCCCCCCATATAACATGTATAGTGTGTAATACAGACCCCCCCATATAACATGTATAGTGTGTAATACAGACCTCCCCCATATAACATGTATAGTGTGTAATACAGACCCCCCCATATAACATGTATAGTGTATAATACAGACCCCCCCATATAACATGTATAGTGTGTAATACAGACCCCCCCCCATATAACATGTATAGTGTGTAATACAGACCCCCCCATATAACATGTATAGTGTGTAATACAGACCCCCCATATAACATGTATAGTGTGTAATACAGACCTCCCCCATATAACATGTATAGTGTGTAATACAGACCCCCCCATATAACATGTATAGTGTGTAATACAGACCCCCCCATATAACATGTATAGTGTGTAATACAGACCCCCCCATATAACATGTATAGTGTGTAATACAGACCTCCCCATATAACATGTATAGTGTGTAATACAGACCTCCCCCATATAACATGTATAGTGTGTAATACAGACCCCCCCCATATAACATGTATAGTGTGTAATACAGACCCCCCATATAACATGTATAGTGTGTAATACAGACCTCCCCCATATAACATGTATAGTGTGTAATACAGACCCCCCCCCATATAACATGTATAGTGTGTAATACAGACCCCCCCCATATAACATGTATAGTGTGTAATACAGACCCCCCCATATAACATGTATAGTGTGTAATACAGACCCCCCCCATATAACATGTGATAGTGTGTAATACAGACCCCCCCATATAACATGTATAGTGTGTAATACAGACCCCCCCATATAACATGTATAGTGTGTAATACAGACCCCCCCCATATAACATGTATAGTGTATAATACAGACCCCCCATATAACATGTATAGTGTGTAATACAGACCCCCCCATATAACATGTATAGTGTATAATACAGACCCCCCCCCCATATAACATGTATAGTGTATAATACAGACCTCCCCATATAACATGTATAGTGTATAATACAGACCCCCCCATATAACATGTATAGTGTATAATACAGACCCCCCCATATAACATGTATAGTGTGTAATACAGACCTCCCCCATATAACATGTATAGTGTGTAATACAGACCCCCCCCATATAACATGTATAGTGTGTAATACAGACCCCCCCATATAACATGTATAGTGTGTAATACAGACCCCCCCATATAACATGTATAGTGTGTAATACAGACCCCCCCATATAACATGTATAGTGTGTAATACAGACCTCCCCATATAACATGTATAGTGTGTAATACAGACCCCCTCATATAACATGTATAGTGTATAATACAGACCCCCCCATATAACATGTATAGTGTGTAATACAGACCCCCCATATAACATGTATAGTGTGTAATACAGACCCCCCCCCATATAACATGTATAGTGTATAATACAGACCCCCCCATATAACATGAATAGTGTGTAATACAGACCCCCCCCATATAACATGTATAGTGTATAATACAGACCCCCCATATAACATGTATAGTGTATAATACAGACCCCCCCATATAACATGTATAGTGTGTAATACAGACCCCTCATATACCATGTATAGTGTGTAATACAGACCTCCCCATATAACATGTATAGTGTGTAATACAGACCCCTCATATAACATGTATAGTGTATAATACAGACCCCCCATATAACATGTATTGTGTGTAATACAGGCCCCCCCCATATAACATGTATAGTGTGTAATACAGACCCCCCCATATAACATGTATAGTGTGTAATACAGACCCCCCCCATATAACATGTATAGTGTGTAATACAGACCCCCCCATATAACATGTATAGTGTGTAATACAGACCCCCCCCCATATAACATGTATAGTGTGTAATACAGACCCCCCCATATAACATGTATAGTGTGTAATACAGACCCCCCCCCATATAACATGTATAGTGTGTAATACAGACCCCCCCCATATAACATGTATAGTGTGTAATACAGACCCCCCATATAACATGTATAGTGTATAATACAGACCCCCCCATATAACATGTATAGTGTGTAATACAGACCCCCCCATATAACATGTATTGTGTGTAATACAGACCCCCCCCATATAACATGTATAGTGTGTAATACAGACCCCCCCCATATAACATGTATAGTGTGTAATACAGACCCCCCCATATAACATGTATAGTGTGTAATACAGACCTCCCCCATATAACATGTATAGTGTGTAATACAGACCCCCCCATATAACATGTATAGTGTGTAATACAGACCCCCCCATATAACATGTATAGTGTGTAATACAGACCCCCCCCATATAACATGTATAGTGTATAATACAGACCTCCCCATATAACATGTATAGTGTGTAATACAGACCCCCCCATATAACATGTATAGTGTGTAATACAGACTCCCCATATAACATGTATATTGTGTAATACAGACCCCCCTATATAACATGTATAGTGTGTAATACAGACCCCCCATATAACATGTATAGTGTGTAATACAGACCCCCCTATATAACATGTATAGTGTGTAATACAGACCTCCCCCATATAACATGTATAGTGTGTAATACAGACCCCCATATAACATGTATAGTGTATAATACAGACCTCCCCCATATAACATGTATAGTGTGTAATACAGACCCCCCCCATATAACATGTATAGTGTGTAATACAGACCCCCCCATATAACATGTATAGTGTGTAATACAGACCCCTCCCCATATAACATGTATAGTGTGTAATACAGACCCCCCCATATAACATGTATAGTGTGTAATACAGACCCCCCATATAACATGTATAGTGTGTAATACAGACCCCCCCATATAACATGTATAGTGTATAATACAGACCCCCCCCATATAACATGTATAGTGTATAATACAGACCTCCCCCATATAACATGTATAGTGTATAATACAGACCCCCCCATATAACATGTATAGTGTGTAATACAGACCCCCCATATAACATGTATAGTGTGTAATACAGACCCCCCCATATAACATGTATAGTGTATAATACAGACCCCCCCATATAACATGTATAGTGTATAATACAGACCCCCCCCATATAACATGTATAGTGTGTAATACAGACTCCCCCCATATAACATGTATAGTGTGTAATACAGACCCCCCCATATAACATGTATAGTGTATAATACAGACCCCCCCCATATAACATGTATAGTGTATAATACAGACCTCCCCATATAACATGTATAGTGTGTAATACAGACCCCCCATATAACATGTATAGTGTATAATACAGACCTCCCCCATATAACATGTATAGTGTGTAATACAGACCCCCCCCATATAACATGTATAGTGTATAATACAGACCCCCCCATATAACATGTATAGTGTATAATACAGACCTCCCCCATATAACATGTATAGTGTATAATACAGACCCCCCCATATAACATGTATAGTGTGTAATACAGACCCCCCCATATAACATGTATAGTGTGTAATACAGACCCCTCATATAGCATGTATAGTGTGTAATACAGACCCCCTATATAACATGTATAGTGTATAATACAGACCTCCCCCATGTAACATGTATAGTGTATAATACAGACCCCCATATAACATGTATAGTGTGTAATACAGACCCCCCCATATAACATGTATAGTGTATAATACAGACCTCCCCCATATAACATGTATAGTGTGTAATACAGACCTCCCCCATATAACATGTATAGTGTGTAATACAGACCTCCCCCATATAACATGTATAGTGTATAATACAGACCCCCCCATATAACATGTATAGTGTATAATACAGACCCCTCATATAACATGTATAGTGTGTAATACAGACCCCCCCATATAACATGTATAGTGTGTAATACAGACCCCTCCATATAACATGTATAGTGTGTAATACAGACCCCCCATATAACATGTATAGTGTGTAATACAGACCCCCCCCATATAACATGTATAGTGTATAATACAGACCCCCCATATAACATGTATAGTGTGTAATACAGACCCCCCCCATATAACATGTATAGTGTATAATACAGACCCCCCATATAACATGTATAGTGTGTAATACAGACCCCCCCATATAACATGTATAGTGTGTAATACAGACCCCCCCATATAACATGTATAGTGTGTAATACAGACCCTCCCCATATAACATGTATAGTGTGTAATACAGACCCCCCCCCATATAACATGTATAGTGTGTAATACAGACCCCCCATATAACATGTATAGTGTGTAATACAGACCCCCCCAAACATGTATAGTGTATAATACAGACCTCCCCCATATAACATGTATAGTGTATAATACAGACCCCCCCATATAACATGTATAGTGTGTAATACAGACCCCCCATATAACATGTATAGTGTGTAATACAGACCCCCCCATATAACATGTATAGTGTATAATACAGACCCCCCCATATAACATGTATAGTGTATAATACAGACCCCCCCATATAACATGTATAGTGTGTAATACAGACTCCCCCCATATAACATGTATAGTGTGTAATACAGACCCCCCCATATAACATGTATAGTGTATAATACAGACCCCCCCCATATAACATGTATAGTGTATAATACAGACCTCCCCATATAACATGTATAGTGTGTAATACAGACCCCTCATATAACATGTATAGTGTATAATACAGACCCCCCCATATAACATGTATAGTGTATAATACAGACCCCCCCCATATAACATGTATAGTGTATAATACAGACCCCCCCCATATAACATGTATAGTGTGTAATACAGACCTCCCCCATATAACATGTATAGTGTGTAATACAGACCCCCCCATATAACATGTATAGTGTATAATACAGACCCCCCCCATATAACATGTATAGTGTGTAATACAGACCCCCCCCATATAACATGTATAGTGTATAATACAGACCTCCCCCCATATAACATGTATAGTGTATAATACAGACCTCCCCATATAACATGTATAGTGTGTAATACAGACCTCCCCATATAACATGTATAGTGTGTAATACAGACCCCCATATAACATGTATAGTGTGTAATACAGACCCCCCCCCCATATAACATGTATAGTGTGTAATACAGACCTCCCCCCATATAACATGTATAGTGTATAATACAGACGCCCCCCATATAACATGTATAGTGTGTAATACAGACCCCCCATATAACATGTATAGTGTGTAATACAGACCCCCCCATATAACATGTATAGTGTGTAATACAGACCCCCCCATATAACATGTATAGTGTATAATACAGACCCCCCCATATAACATGTATAGTGTGTAATACAGACCCCCCCCATATAACATGTATAGTGTGTAATACAGACCCCCCATATAACATGTATAGTGTATAATACAGACCCCCCCATATAACATGTATAGTGTATAATACAGACCCCTCATATAACATGTATAGTGTATAATACAGACCCCCCCATATAACATGTGTAGTGTATAATACAGACCCCTCATATAACATGTATAGTGTATAATACAGACCCCCCATATAACATGTATAGTGTATAATACAGACCCCCCCCATATAACATGTATAGTGTATAATACAGACCCCCCATATAACATGTATAGTGTATAATACAGACCCCTCATATAACATGTATAGTGTATAATACAGACCCCCCCCATATAACATGTATAGTGTATAATACAGACCCCCCCATATAACATGTGTAGTGTATAATACAGACCCCCCCCATATAACATGTTTTGTGTGTATGTGCACATAGCGGGGTCGGCCCAGTGGAGGGTGCGGTGTCCCTCATCCCCCTCGGCCCCAATGACTCAGCCTCTGGCCGGCTTCCTGCACAGCTGGGGACCCGGGAGGGTGGGTGTACGGGGCCCACCCCAGATGTGGACTCGTGTTTGCCCACCTGGGGATTGCGTACACGGTGCCTGGAATCCACACACTGGGGTGTTAACCCACTAAAGGGTTAATGCTGTCACACCTGTTTACAGTCCTCGCCCCGGGGTGGTCGCCCGTATAACGTGTAATTGTGATGACTCCAGTAGGGGCCAGGTGTGGCCCTCACCGCAAACACAGCTGTGGTGGGGGATGTGCCCTCCGCCATGTCTTATATAGAATAACAGAAGAATGTGGTCACACTAATGTACGGGGTCAGGGGTCATGTCCCTGGGAGGTCACATGGGTCATATAAAGCCCAGTCTGGGGCCCAGAGCTCCGGATCAGGTTATTGTGAAAAAATATGTCTGGACTTTCCTGCATTCAGCTTCAAACAACAACGAAGACCTCGAATGGCTGGAGGGGCTCAACCCCAAACGTCGTTGTGCAACCGTGCATTTATACTGGGGGGGGGGGGCAGATCCTGCCCTTGTGGTCTGTGGC
Source organism: Hyla sarda (assembly GCF_029499605.1). Lineage (NCBI taxonomy): Eukaryota > Metazoa > Chordata > Amphibia > Anura > Hylidae > Hyla > Hyla sarda. The sequence goes on along the minus strand of NW_026608548.1, from coordinate 56,220 downwards.
TAGGGGCAATCCCCAGCATAAAATGCATACAATGGGGGACGCCTGCAGCGCACTACAAGTACCACAATGGCCTCCTACACCAGATAGACGTGCGGATGTGTAACAACTAGAATAATACAGGAATGTGGTGGATGTAACAATGACATTGGCTATCCCCCAACACTGATGTAACAATGACATTGGCTATCCCCCAACACCGATGTAACAATGACATTGGCTATCCCCCAACACTGGTGTAACAATGACATTGCCTATCCCCCAACACTGATGTAACAATGACATTGCCTATCCCCCAACACTGATGTAACAATGACATTGCCTATCCCCCAACACTGATGTAACAATGACATTGCCTATCCCCCAACACTGATGTAACAATGACATTGGCTATCCCCCAACACTGATGTAACAATGACATTGGCTATCCCCCAACACCGATGTAACAATGACATTGGCTATCCCCCAACACTGATGTAACAATGACATTGGCTATCCCCCAACACTGATGTAACAATGACATTGCCTATCCCCCAACACTGATGTAACAATGACATTGGCTATCCCCCAACACCGATGTAACAATGACATTGGCTATCCCCCAACACTGGTGTAACAATGACATTGGCTATCCCCCAACACTAATGTAACAATGACATTGGCTATCCCCCAACACTGATGTAACAATGACATTGGCTATCCCCCAACACTGGTGTAACAATGACATTGGCTATCCCCCAACACTGATGTAACAATGACATTGGCTATCCCCCAACACTGGTGTAACAATGACATTGGCTATCCCCCAACACTGATGTAACAATGACATTGGCTATCCCCCAACACTGATGTAACAATGACATTGGCTATCCCCCAACACTGGTGTAACAATGACATTGGCTATCCCCCAACACTGATGTAACAATGACATTGGCTATCCCCCAACACTGATGTAACAATGACATTGGCTATCCCCCAACACTGGTGTAACAATGACATTGGCTATCCCCCAACACTGATGTAACAATGACATTGGCTATCCCCCAACACTGATGTAACAATGACATTGGCTATCCCCCAACACCGATGTAACAATGACATTGGCTATCCCCCAACACTGGTGTAACAATGACATTGGCTATCCCCCAACACTGATGTAACAATGACATTGGCTATCCCCCAACACTGATGTAACAATGACATTGGCTATCCCCCAACACTGGTGTAACAATGACATTGGCTATCCCCCAACACTGATGTAACAATGACATTGGCTATCCCCCAACACTGGTGTAACAATGACATTGGCTATCCCCCAATACTGATATAACAATGACATTGGCTATCCCCCAACACTGATGTAACAATGACATTGTCTATCCCCTAACACTGATATAACAATGACATTGGCTATCCCCCAACACTGATGTAACAATGACATTGGCTATCCCCCAACACTGGTGTAACAATGACATTGGCTATCCCCCAACACTGATGTAACAATGACATTGGCTATCCCCCAACACTGATGTAACAATGACATTGGCTATCCCCCAACACTGGTGTAACAATGACATTGGCTATCCCCCAACACTAATGTAACAATGACATTGGCTATCCCCCAACACTGATGTAACAATGACATTGGCTATCCCCCAACACTAATGTAACAATGACATTGGCTATCCCCCAACACTGATGTAACAATGACATTGGCTATCCCCCAACACTGATGTAACAATGACATTGGCTATCCCTCAACACTGGTGTAACAATGACATTGGCTATCCCCCAACACTGATGTAACAATGACATTGGCTATCCATCAACACTGGTGTAACAATGACATTGGCTATCCCCCAACACTAATGTAACAATGACATTGGCTATCCCCCAACACTAATGTAACAATGACATTGGCTATCCCCCAACACTGATGTAACAATGACATTGGCTATCCCTCAACACTGGTGTAACAATTACATTGGCTATCCCCCAACACTGATGTAACAATGACATTGGCTATCCCCCAACACTGGTGTAACAATGACATTGGCTATCCCCCAACACTGATGTAACAATGACATTGGCTATCCCCCAACACTGATGTAACAATGACATTGGCTATCCCCAAACACTGATGTAACAATGACATTGGCTATCCCCCAACACTGATGTAACAATGACATTGGCTATCCCCCAACACTGATGTAACAATGACATTGGCTATCCCCCAACACTGATGTAACAATGACATTGGCTATCCCCCAACACTGATGTAACAATGACATTGGCTATCCCCCAACACTGGTGTAACAATGACATTGGCTATCCCCCAACACTGATGTAACAATGACATTGGCTATCCCCCAACACTGATGTAACAATGACATTGGCTATCCCCCAACACTGGTGTAACAATGACATTGGCTATCCCCCAACACTGGTGTAACAATGACATTGGCTATCCCCCAACACTGGTGTAACAATGACATTGGCTATCCCCCAACACTGGTGTAACAATGACATTGGCTATCCCCCAACACTGGTGTAACAATGACATTGGCTATCCATCAACACTGGTGTAACAATGACATTGGCTATCCCCCAACACTGGTGTAACAATGACATTGGCTATCCCCCAACACTGGTGTAACAATGAAATTGGCTATCCCCCAACACTGATGTAACAATGACATTGGCTATCCCCCAACACTGGTGTAACAATGACATTGGCTATCCCCCAACACTGGTGTAACAATGACATTGGCTATCCCCCAACACTGATATAACAATGACATTGGCTATCCCCCAACACTGATGTAACAATGACATTGGCTATCCCCCAACACTGATGTAACAATGACATTGGCTATCCCTCAACACTGGTGTAACAATGACATTGGCTATCCCCCAACACTGATGTAACAATGACATTGGCTATCCCCCAACACTGATGTAACAATGACATTGGCTATCCCCCAACACTGATGTAACAATGACATTGGCTATCCCCCAACACTGATGTAACAATGACATTGGCTATCCCCAACACTGATGTAACAATGACATTGGCTATCCCCCAACACTGATGTAACAATGACATTGGCTATCCCCCAACACTGATGTAACAATGACATTGGCTATCCCCCAACACTGGTGTAACAATGACATTGGCTATCCCCCAACACTGGTGTAATAATGACATTGGCTATCCCCCAACACTGGTGTAACAATGACATTGGCTATCCCCCAACACTGATGTAACAATGACATTGGCTATCCCCCAACACTGATGTAACAATGACATTGGCTATCCCCCAACACTGATGTAACAATGACATTGCCTATCCCCCAACACTGGTGTAACAATGACATTGGCTATCCCCCAACACTGGTGTAACAATGACATTGGCTATCCCCCAACACTGATGTAACAATGACATTGGCTATCCCCCAACACTGGTGTAACAATGACATTGCCTATCCCCCAACACTGGTGTAACAATGACATTGGCTATCCCCCAACACTGGTGTAACAATGACATTGGCTATCCATCAACACTGGTGTAACAATGACATTGGCTATCCCCCAACACTGGTGTAACAATGACATTGGCTATCCATCAACACTGATATAACAATGACATTGGCTATCCCCCAACACTGGTGTAACAATGAAATTGGCTATCCCCCCAACACTGATGTAACAATGACATTGGCTATCCCCCAACACTGGTGTAAAAATGACATTGGCTATCCCCCAACACTGATGTAACAATGACATTGGCTATCCCCCAACACTGATGTAACAATGACATTGCCTATCCCCCAACACTGGTGTAACAATGACATTGGCTATCCCCCAACACTGGTGTAACAATGACATTGGCTATCCCCCAACACTGATGTAACAATGACATTGGCTATCCCCCAACACTGGTGTAACAATGACATTGCCTATCCCCCAACACTGGTGTAACAATGACATTGGCTATCCCCCAACACTGGTGTAACAATGACATTGGCTATCCATCAACACTGGTGTAACAATGACATTGGCTATCCCCCAACACTGGTGTAACAATGAAATTGGCTATCCCCCAACACTGATGTAACAATGACATTGGCTATCCCCCAACACTGGTGTAAAAATGACATTGGCTATCCCCCAACACTGATGTAACAATGACATTGGCTATCCCCCAACACTGATGTAACAATGACATTGGCTATCCCCCAACACTGGTGTAACAATGACATTGGCTATCCATCAACACTGGTGTAACAATGACATTGGCTATCCCCCAACACTGATGTAACAATGACATTGGCTATCCCCCAACACTGATGTAACAATGACATTGGCTATCCCCCAACACTGATGTAACAATGACATTGGCTATCCCCCAACACTGATGTAACAATGACATTGGCTATCCCCCAACACTGATGTAACAATGACATTGGCTATCCCCCAACACTGATGTAACAATGACATTGGCTATCCCCCAACACTGATGTAACAATGACATTGGCTATCCCCCAACACTGGTGTAACAATGACATTGGCTATCCCCCAACACTGGTGTAACAATGACATTGGCTATCCCCCAACACTGGTGTAACAATGACATTGGCTATCCCCCAACACTGGTGTAACAATGACATTGGCTATCCCTCAACACTGGTGTAACAATGACATTGGCTATCCCCCAACACTGGTGTAACAATGACATTGGCTATCCCCCAACACTGGTGTAACAATGACATTGGCTATCCCTCAACACTAAAGTAACAATGAGATTGGCTATCCCTCAACACTGGTGTAACAATGACATTGGCTATCCCCCAACACTGATGTAACAATGACATTGGCTATCCCCCAACACTGATGTAACAATGACATTGGCTATCCCCCAACACTGGTGTAACAATGACATTGGCTATCCCCCAACACTGGTGTAACAATGACATTGGCTATCCCCCAACACTGGTGTAACAATGACATTGGCTATCCCTCAACACTGATGTAACAATGACATTGGCTATCCCCCAACACTGGTGTAACAATGACATTGGCTATCCCTCAACACTGATGTAACAATGAGATTGGCTATCCCCCAACACTGATGTAACAATGACATTGGCTATCCCCCAACACTGATGTAACAATGACATTGGCTATCCCCCAACACTGGTGTAACAATGACATTGGCTATCCCCCAACACTGGTGTAACAATGACATTGGCTATCCCTCAACACTGATGTAACAATGACATTGGCTATCCCCCAACACTGGTGTAACAATGACATTGGCTATCCCTCAACACTGATGTAACAATGACATTGGCTATCCCCCAACACTGGTGTAACAATGACATTGGCTATCCCTCAACACTGATGTAACAATGACATTGGCTATCCCCCAACACTGGTGTAACAATGACATTGGCTATCCCTCAACACTGATGTAACAATGACATTGGCTATCCCCCAACACTGGTGTAACAATGACATTGGCTATCCCTCAACACTGATGTAACAATGACATTGGCTATCCCCCAACACTGGTGTAACAATGACATTGGCTATCCCTCAACACTGATGTAACAATGACATTGGCTATCCCCCAACACTGGTGTAAAAATGACATTGGCTATCCCCCAACACTGGTGTAACAATGACATTGGCTATCCCTCAACACTGATGTAACAATGACATTGGCTATCCCCCAACACTGGTGTAACAATGACATTGGCTATCCCTCAACACTGATGTAACAATGACATTGGCTATCCCCCAACACTGGTGTAACAATGACATTGGCTATCCCCCAACACTGATGTAACAATGACATTGGCTATCCCTCAACACTGATATAACAATGACATTGGCTATCCCCCAACACTGATGTAACAATGACATTGGCTATCCCCCAACACTGGTGTAACAATGACATTGGCTATCCCCCAACACTGATGTAAAATGGAGACATTATCCAGTATATCCTTATATGAAGGACTTACCAGAGCCCGCACACCAACACCAAGGGACCTAACACTAACCTACCTGAGCCCACACACCCATGCCAAGGGACCGAACACTAACCTACCTGAGCCCGCACACCAACGCCAAGGGACCGAACACTAACCTACCGGAGCCCGCACACCAACGCCAAGGGACCGAACACTAACCTACCTGAGCCCGCACACCAACACCAAGGGACCGAACACTAACCTACCAGAGCCCACACACCAACGCAAGGGACTGAACACTAACCTACCGGAGCCCGCACACCAACACCAAGGGACCGAACACTAACCTACCGGAGCCCACACACCAACCCCAAGGGACAGAACACTAACCTACCAGAGCCCGCACACCAACGCCAAGGGACCGAACACTAACCTACCAGAGCCCACACACCAACGCCAAGGGACCGAACACTAACCTACCGGAGCCCACACACCAACACCAAGGGACCTAACACTAACCTACCGGAGCCCGCACACCAACGCCAAGGAACCAAACACTAACCTACCTGAGCCCACACACCCATGCCAAGGGACCGAACACTAACCTACCTGAGCCCGCACACCAACGCCAAGGGACCGAACACTAACCTACCGGAGCCCGCACACCAACGCCAAGGGACCGAACACTAACCTACCTGAGCCCGCACACCAACACCAAGGGACCGAACACTAACCTACCGGAGCCCACACACCAACACCAAGGGACCTAACACTAACCTACCGGAGCCCGCACACCAATGCCAAGGGACCGAACACTGACCTACCTGAGCCCACACACCAACCCCATAGGACCGGACACTAACCTACCGGAGCCCACACACCAACCCCAAGGGACCGAACACTAACCTACCAGAGCCCGCACACCAACGCCAAGGGACCGAACACTAACCTACCTGAGCCCGCACACCAACACCAAGGGACCGAAGATTAACCTACCAGAGCCCACACACCAACGCCAAGGGACCGAACACTAACCTACCGGAGCCCGCACACCAACGCCAAGGGACCTAACACTAACCTACCAGAGCCCGCACACCAACACCAAGGGACCGAACACTAACCTACCTGAGCCCGCACACCAACGCCAAGGGACCGAACACTAACCTACCTGAGCCCGCACACCAACACCAAGGGACCTAACACTAACCTACCAGAGCCCGCACACCAACGCCAAGGAACCAAACACTAACCTACCAGAGCCCGCACACCAACGCCAAGGGACCTAACACTAACCTACCTGAGCCCACACACCCATGCCAAGGGACCAAACACTAACCTACCTGAGCCCGCACACCAACGCCAAGGGACCGAACACTAACCTACCGGAGCCCGTACACCAACGCCAAGGGACCGAACACTAACCTACCTGAGCCCGCACACCAACACCAAGGGACCGAACACTAACCTACCAGAGCCCACACACCAACGCCAAGGGACCGAACACTAACCTACCGGAGCCCGCACACCAACACCAAGGGACCGAACACTAACCTACCTGAGCCCGCACTCCAACGCCAAGGGACCGAACACTAACCTACCGGAGCCCGCACACCAACGCCAAGGGACCGAACACTGACCTACCTGAGCCCACACACCAACCCCATGGGACCGGACACTAACCTACCGGAGCCCACACACCAACCCCAAGGGACCGAACACTAACCTACCAGAGCCCGCACACCAACGCCAAGGGACCGAACACTAACCTACCAGAGCCCACACACCAACGCCAAGGGACCGAACACTAACCTACCGAAGCCCACACACCAACACCAAGGGACCTAACACTAACCTACCTGAGCCCACACACCAACGCCAAGAAACCTAACACTAACCTACCAGAGCCTGCACACCAACGCCAAGGAACCAAACACTAATCTACCTGAGCCCGCACACCAACGCCGAGGGACCTAACACTAACCTACCTGAGCCCGCACACCAACGCCAAGGAACCAAACACTAACCTACCTGAGCCCGCACACCAACGCCAAGGAACCAAACACTAACCTACCAGAGCCTGCACACCAACGCCAAGGAACCAAACACTAACCTACCAGAGCCTGCACACCATCGCCAAGGAACCGAACACTAACCTACCGGAGCCCGTACACCAACGCCAAGGGACTGAACACTAACCTACCTGAGCCCACACACCAATGCCAAGGGACCAAACACTAACTTACCGGAGCCCGCACACCAAAGCCAAGGGACCTAACACTAACCTACCGAAGCCCGCACACCAACGCCAAGGGACCTAACACTAACATACCGGAGCCCACACACCAATGCCAAGAGACCTAACACTAACCTACCGGAGCCCACACACCAACGCCAAGGGACCTAACACTAACCTACCGGAGCCTGCACACCAATGCCAAGGGACCTAACACTAACCTACCTGAGCCCACAAACCAACACCAAGGGACCGAACACTAACCTACCAGAGCCCGCACACCAACGCCAAGGGACCGAACACTAACCTACCGGAAATCATAAAGTAGTAACACAATATGGCACTCTTGATCCAGATGGGGGGTGCACGAGTAGGGTCCCAATCCTTACTTAAATACTATAGATGACTCGGCACTCAAAATGATGCTTAAGTGGGATTTATTTCATACACAATCCAAGTAGATAACGTTTCGGTCAATTATTGACCTTCATCAGATCTGGATTGCTGCGGAGTATAGTGCTGGTTAGTGCGGCTAGAATTGCCGTGAATGGAGTACTGTGTGTGGCGACCGTAGTCGCTGTGGCTACAGTCGCCACACACAGGACTCCATTCAGGGCAATTCTAGCCGCACTAACCAGCACTATACTCCGCAGCAATCCAGATCTGATGAAGGTCAATAATTGACCGAAACGTTATCTACTTGGATTGTGTATGAAATAAATCCCACTTAAGCATCATTTTGAGTGCCGAGTCATCTATAGTACTAACCTACCGGAGCCCGCACACCAATGCCAAGGTACCTAACACTAACCTACCGGAGCCCGCACACCAATGCCAAGGGACCTAACACTAACCTACCGGAGCCCGCACACCAACACCAAGGGACCTAACACTAACCTACCGGAGCCCGCACACCAACACCAAGGGACCTAACACTAACCTACCTGAGCCCACACACAAACGCCAAGGGACCGAACACTAACCTACCGGAGCCCGCACACCAACACCAAGGGACCTAACACTAACCTACCGGAGCCCGCACACCAACACCAAGGGACCTAACACTAACCTACCTGAGCCCGCACACCAACACCAAGGGACCTAACACTAACCTACCTGAGCCCACACACAAACGCCAAGGGACCGAACACTAACCTACCTGAGCCCGCACACCAACACCAAGGGACCTAACACTAACCTACCGGAGCCCGCACACCAACACCAACACCAAGGGACCTAACACTAACCTACCTGAGCCCGCACACCAACACCAAGGGACCTAACACTAACCTACCTGAGCCCACACACAAACGCCAAGGGACCGAACACTAACCTACCGGAGCCCGCACAACAACGCCAAGGGACCGAACACTAACCTACCTGTGCATGATAAACAAAACCAGGGGCCAGTGGGCAATTACAGCAGCATTAGGCCCAACTCACAGCCTCCTCCCAGATACCTCCAGTGTGACAGCCTCCTCCCAGTTACCTCCAGTGTGACAGCCTCCTCCCAGTTACCTCCAGTGTGACAGCCTTCTCCCAGTTACCTCCAGTGTGACAGCCTTCTCCCAGTTACCTCCAGTGTGACAGCCTCCTTCCAGATACCTCCAGTGTGGCAGCCTCCTCCCAGTTAACTCCAGTGTGACAGCCTCCTCCTAGATAACTCCAGTGTGACAGCCTCCTCCCAGATACCTCCAGTGTGACAGCCTCCTCTAAGATACCTCCAGTGTGACAGCCTCCTCCCAGATACCTCCAGTGTGACAGCCTCCTCCCAGTTACCTCCAGTGTGACAGCCTCCCCCCAGTTACCTCCAGTGTGACAGCCTCCCCCCAGTTACCTCCAGTGTGACAGCCTCCTCCCAGATACCTCCAGTGTGACAGCCTCCTCCCAGATACCTCCAGTGTGACAGCCTCCTCCCAGTTAACTCCAGTGTGACAGCCTCCTCCCAGATACCTCCAGTGTGACAGCCTCCTCCCAGATACCTCCAGTGTGACAGCCTCCTCTAAGATACCTCCAGTGTGACAGCCTCCTCCCAGATACCTCCAGTGTGACAGCCTCCTCCCAGTTACCTCCAGTGTGACAGCCTCCCCCCAGTTACCTCCAGTGTGACAGCCTCCCCCCAGTTACCTCCAGTGTGACAGCCTCCTCCCAGATACCTCCAGTGTGACAGCCTCCTCCCAGATACCTCCAGTGTGACAGCCTCCTCCCAGTTACCTCCAGTGTGACAGCCTCCTCCCAGATACCTCCAGTGTGACAGCCTCCTCCCAGATACCTCCAGTGTGACAGCCTCCTCCCAGATACCTCCAGTGTGGCAGCCTCCTCCCAGATACCTCCAGTGTGACAGCCTCCTCCCAGATACCTCCAGTGTGACAGCCTCCTCCCAGATACCTCCAGTGTGACAGCCTCCTCCCAGATACCTCCAGTGTGACAGCCTCCTCCCAGATACCTCCAGTGTGACAGCCTCCTCCCAGATACCTCCAGTGTGACAGCCTCCTCCCAGTTACCTCCAGTGTGACAGCCTCCTCCCAGATACCTCCAGTTTGACAGCCTCCTCCCAGATACCTCCAGTGTGACAGCCTCCTCCCAGATACCTCCAGTGTGACAGCCTCCTCCCAGTTACCTCCAGTGTGACAGCCTCCTCCCAGTTACCTCCAGTGTGACAGCCTCCTCCCAGATACCTCCAGTGTGACAGCCTCCTCCCAGATACCTCCAGTGTGACAGCCTCCTCCCAGATACCTCCAGTGTGACAGCCTCCTCCCAGATACCTCCAGTGTGACAGCCTCCTCCCAGATACCTCCAGTGTGACAGCCTCCTCCCAGATACCTCCAGTGTGACAGCCTCCTCCCAGATACCTCCAGTGTGACAGCCTCCTCCCAGATACCTCCAGTGTGACAGCCTCCTCCCAGATCCCTCCAGTGTGACAGCCTCCTCCCAGATACCTCCAGTGTGACAGCCTCCTCCCAGATACCTCCAGTGTGACAGCCTCCTCCCAGATACCTCCAGTGTGACAGCCTCCTCCCAGATACCTCCAGTGTGACAGCCTCCTCCCAGATACCTCCAGTGTGACAGCCTCCTCCCAGATACCTCCAGTGTGACAGCCTCCTCCCAGATCCCTCCAGTGTGACAGCCTCCTCCCAGATACCTCCAGTGTGACAGCCTCCTCCCAGATCCCTCCAGTGTGACAGCCTCCTCCCAGATACCTCCAGTGTGACAGCCTCCTCCCAGATACCTCCAGTGTGACAGCCTCCTCCCAGATACCTCCAGTGTGACAGCCTCCTCCCAGATCCCTCCAGTGTGACAGCCTCCTCCCAGATACCTCCAGTGTGACAGCCTCCTCCCAGATACCTCCAGTGTGACAGCCTCCTCCCAGTTACCTCCAGTGTGACAGCCTCCTCCCAGTTACCTCCAGTGTGACAGCCTCCTCCCAGTTACCTCCAGTGCGACAGCCTCCTCCCAGTTACCTCCAGTGTGACAGCCTCCTCCCAGATACCTCCAGTGTAGCTGGGCTCATACAATGGAAGGGGGGAGGCTATGAGCCCCACCCAAGTTGGCTGATATGTTGCCGGCCTCACAGGTGAACCTTAATGCTGCCTATAATAGTGATCAAGGCGCATTATATATGGAGTTTATACACCTCCAAGTATAAGATTTAAACAACAACAAAGACGTGGTCTCAGATGGCCGGAGGGGCTCAATCCCAAATGCGGTTGTACAGTTGTGCATTAATACCAGGTGAGCAGATCCTGCGCTTGTGGTTTAGTGTTCGGTCCGTTGGCGTTGGTGTGCGGGCTCCGGTAGGTTAGTGTTAGGTCCCGTGTTAGGTCCCTGCTTATCTCTATATACTCCTCTGTGAGGCGCTGCTTATCTCTGTATACTCCTCTGTGAGGCGCTGCTTATCTCTATATACTCCTCTGTGAGGCGCTGCTTATCTCTATATACTCCTCTGTGAGGCGCTGCTTATCTCTATATACTCCTCTGTGAGGCGCTGCTTATTTCTATATACTCCTCTGTGAGGCGCTGCTTATCTCTATATACTCCTGTGAGGCGCTGCTTATCTCTATATACTCCTCTGTGAGGCGCGGCTTGGGGTTGGTGTGCGGGCTCTGGTAGGTTAGTGTTAGGTCCCTTGGCGTTGGTGTGTGGGCTCCGGTAGGTTAGTGTTAGGTCCCTTGGGGTTGGTGTGTGGGCTCCGGTAGGTTAGTGTTCGGTCCCTTGGCGTTGGTGTGCGGGCTCCGGTAGGTTAGTGTTCAGTCCCTTGGGGTTGGTGTGCAGGCTCAGGTAGGTTAGTGTTAGGTCCCTTGGCGTTGGTGTGTGGGCTCCGGTAGGTTAGTGTTAGGTCCCTTGGGATTGGTGTGTGGGCTCCGGTAGGTTAGTGTTAGGTCCCTTGGGGTTGGTGTGTGGGCTCAGGTAGGTTAGTGTTAGGTCCCTTGGCGTTGGTGTGCGGGCTCAGGTAGGTTACTGTCCGGTCCCTTGGCGTTGGTGTGTGGGCTCAGGTAGGTTAGTGTTAGGTCCCTTGGGGTTGGTGTGCGGGCTCAGGTAGGTTAGTGTTCGGTCCCTTGGCGTTGGTGTGTGGGCTCAGGTAGGTTAGTGTTAGGTCCCTTGGGGTTGGTGTGTGGGCTCAGGTAGGTTAGTGTTCGGTCCCTTGGGGTTGGTGTGTGTGCTCAGGTAGGTTAGTGTTAGGTCCCTTGGCGTTGGTGTGCGGGCTCAGGTAGGTTACTGTCCGGTCCCTTGGCGTTGGTGTGTGGGCTCAGGTAGGTTAGTGTTAGGTCCCTTGGGGTTGGTGTGCGGGCTCAGGTAGGTTAGTGTTCGGTCCCTTGGCGTTGGTGTGTGGGCTCAGGTAGGTTAGTGTTAGGTCCCTTGGGGTTGGTGTGTGGGCTCCGGTAGGTTAGTGTTAGGTCCCTTGGGGTTGGTGTGTGGGCTCCGGTAGGTTAGTGTTCGGTCCCTTGGCGTTGGTGTGCGGGCTCAGGTAGGTTAGTGTTCGGTCCCTTGGGGTTGGTGTGCGGGCTCAGGTTGGTTAGTGTTAGGTCCCTTGGCATTGTTGTGTGGGCTCCGGTAGGTTAGTGTTAGGTCCCTTGGGGTTGGTGTGTGGGCTCCGGTAGGTTAGTGTTAGGTCCCTTGGGGTTGGTGTGTGGACTCAGGTAGGTTAGTGTTAGGTCCCTTGGCGTTGGTGTGCGGGCTCAGGTAGGTTACTGTCCGGTCCCTTGGCGTTGGTGTGTGGGCTCAGGTAGGTTAGTGTTAGGTCCCTTGGGGTTGGTGTGCGGGCTCAGGTAGGTTAGTGTTCGGTCCCTTGGCGTTGGTGTGCGGGCTCCGGTAGGTTACTGTCCGGTCCCTTGGCGTTGGTGTGTGGGCTCAGGTAGGTTAGTGTTAGGTCCCTTGGGGTTGGTGTGCGGGCTCAGGTAGGTTAGTGTTAGGTCCCTTGGCGTTGGTGTGTGGGCTCAGGTAGGTTAGTGTTAGGTCCCTTGGCGTTGGTGTGTGGGCTCAGGTAGGTTAGTGTTCGGTCCCTTGGCGTTGGTGTGCGGGCTCCGGTAGGTTAGTGTTAGGTCCCTTGGTGTTGGTGTGCGGGCTCAGGTAGGTTAGTGTTAGGTCCCTTGGCGTTGGTGTGTGGGCTCAGGTAGGTTAGTGTTCGGTCCCTTGGGGTTGGTATGTGGGCTCCGGTAGGTTAGTGTTAGGTCCCTTGGTGTTGGTGTGCGGGCTCAGGTAGGTTAGTGTTAGGTCCCTTGGCGTTGGTGTGTGGGCTCAGGTAGGTTAGTGTTCGGTCCCTTGGGGTTGGTGTGTGGGCTCCGGTAGGTTAGTGTTAGGTCCCTTGGCGTTGGTGTGTGGGCTCAGGTAGGTTAGTGTTCGGTCCCTTGGGGTTGGTGTGTGGGCTGCGGTAGGTTAGTGTTAGGTCCCTTGGGGTTGGTGTGCGGGCTCAGGTAGGTTAGTGTTCGGTCCCTTGGTGTTGGTGTGCGGGCTCAGGTAGGTTAGTGTTAGGTCCCTTGGGGTTGGTGTGCGGGCTCAGGTAGGTTAGTGTTCGGTCCCTTGGTGTTGGTGTGTGGGCTCCGGTAGGTTAGTGTTAGGTCCCTTGGTGTTGGTGTGCGGGCTCAGGTAGGTTAGTGTTAGGTCCCTTGGGGTTGGTGTGCGGGCTCAGGTAGGTTAGTGTTAGGTCCCTTGGGGTTGGTGTGCGGGCTCAGGTAGGTTAGTGTTAGGTCCCTTGGTGTTGGTGTGCGGGCTCAGGTAGGTTAGTGTTAGGTCCCTTGGGGTTGGTGTGTGGGCTCAGGTTGGTTAGTGTTAGGTCCCTTGGGGTTGGTGTGTGGGCTCCGGTAGGTTAGTGTTAGGTCCCTTGGGGTTGGTGTGCGGGCTCAGGTAGGTTAGTGTTAGGTCCCTTGGTGTTGGTGTGCGGGCTCAGGTAGGTTAGTGTTAGGTCCCTTGGGGTTGGTGTGTGGGCTCCGGTAGGTTAGTGTTCGGTCCCTTGGGGTTGGTGTGCGGGCTCAGGTAGGTTAGTGTTAGGTCCCTTGGGGTTGGTGTGCGGGCTCAGGTAGGTTCTTCACATAAGGATATACTGGATAATGTCTCCATGTTACACCAGTGTTGAGGGATTAGCCAATGTCATTGTTACATCTACCACAGTAGTGAACTACATTCCTGTATTGTATCACTCCATTCAACTTTCCCTCAACCCTGACCAGTCCCTACAGCACGATGCTGGCCCCATCATGCTTCACTGTAGGGATAGTATTGGGCAGGTGATCAGCTGCTTATCTCTATATACTCCTCTGTGAGGCGCTGCTTATCTCTATATTCTCCTCTGTGAGGCGCTGCTTATCTCTATATTCTCCTCTGTGAGGCGCTGCTTATCTCTGTATACTCCTCTGTGAGGCGCTGCTTATCTCTGTATACTCCTCTGTGAGGCGCTGCTTATCTCTGTATACTCCTCTGTGAGGCGCTGCTTATCTCTATATACTCCTCTGTGAGGCGCTGCTTATCTCTATATACTCCTCTGTGAGGCGCTGCTTATCTCTATATACTCCTCTGTGAGGCGCTGCTTATCTCTATATACTCCTCTGTGAGGCGCTGATCATCTCTATATACTCCTCTGTGAGGCGCTGCTTATCTCTGTATACTCCTCTGTGAGGCGCTGCTTATCTCTGTATACTCCTCTGTGAGGCGCTGCTTATCTCTGTATACTCCTCTGTGAGGCGCTGCTTATCTCTGTATACTCCTCTGTGAGGCGCTGCTTATCTCTGTATACTCCTCTGTGAGGCGCTGCTTATCTCTGTATACTCCTCTGTGAGGCGCTGCTTATCTCTGTATACTCCTCTGTGAGGCGCTGCTTATCTCTATATTCTCCTCTGTGAGGCGCTGCTTATCTCTATATTCTCCTCTGTGAGGCGCTGCTTATCTCTATATACTCCTCTGTGAGGCGCTGCTTATCTCTATATACTCCTCTGTGAGGCGCTGCTTATCTCTATATTCTCCTCTGTGAGGCGCTGCTTATCTCTATATACTCCTCTGTGAGGCGCTGCTTATCTCTGTATACTCCTCTGTGAGGCGCTGCTTATCTCTGTATACTCCTCTGTGAGGCGCTGCTTATCTCTGTATACTCCTCTGTGAGGCGCTGCTTATCTCTGTATACTCCTCTGTGAGGCGCTGCTTATCTCTGTATACTCCTCTGTGAGGCGCTGCTTATCTCTATATACTCCTCTGTGAGGCGCTGCTTATCTCTATATACTCCTCTGTGAGGCGCTGATCATCTCTATATACTCCTCTGTGAGGCGCTGCTTATCTCTATATACTCCTCTGTGAGGCGCTGATCATCTCTATATACTCCTCTGTGAGGCGCTGCTTATCTCTATATACTCCTCTGTGAGGCGCTGCTTATCTCTATATACTCCTCTGTGAGGCGCTGCTTATCTCTATATACTCCTCTGTGAGGCGCTGCTTATCTCTATATACTCCTCTGTGAGGCGCTGCTTATCTCTATATACTCCTCTGTGAGGCGCTGCTTATCTCTATATACTCCTCTGTGAGGCGCTGCTTATCTCTATATACTCCTCTGTGAGGCGCTGCTTATCTCTATATACTCCTCTGTGAGGCGCTGCTTATCTCTATATACTCCTCTGTGAGGCGCTGCTTATCTCTATATACTCCTCTGTGAGGCGCTGCTTATCTCTATATACTCCTCTGTGAGGCGCTGCTTATCTCTATATACTCCTCTGTGAGGCGCTGCTTATCTCTATATACTCCTCTGTGAGGCGCTGCTTATCTCTATATACTCCTCTGTGAGGCGCTGCTTATCTCTATATACTCCTCTGTGAGGCGCTGCTTATCTCTATATACTCCTCTGTGAGGCGCTGATCATCTCTATATACTCCTCTGTGAGGCGCTGCTTATCTCTATATACTCCTCTGTGAGGCGCTGCTTATCTCTATATACTCCTCTGTGAGGCGCTGATCATCTCTATATACTCCTCTGTGAGGCGCTGCTTATCTCTATATACTCCTCTGTGAGGCGCTGCTTATCTCTATATACTCCTCTGTGAGGCGCTGCTTATCTCTATATACTCCTCTGTGAGGCGCTGCTTATCTCTATATACTCCTCTGTGAGGCGCTGATCATCTCTATATACTCCTCTGTGAGGCGCTGCTTATCTCTATATACTCCTCTGTGAGGCGCTGATCATCTCTATATACTCCTCTGTGAGGCGCTGATCATCTCTATATACTCCTCTGTGAGGCGCTGCTTATCTCTATATACTCCTCTGTGAGGCGCTGCTTATCTCTATATACTCCTCTGTGAGGCGCTGCTTATCTCTATATACTCCTCTGTGAGGCGCTGCTTATCTCTATATACTCCTCTGTGAGGCGCTGCTTATCTCTATATACTCCTCTGTGAGGCGCTGCTTATCTCTATATACTCCTCTGTGAGGCGCTGCTTATCTCTATATACTCCTCTGTGAGGCGCTGCTTATCTCTATATACTCCTCTGTGAGGCGCTGCTTATCTCTATATACTCCTCTGTGAGGCGCTGCTTATCTCTATATACTCCTCTGTGAGGCGCTGCTTATCTCTATATACTCCTCTGTGAGGCGCTGCTTATCTCTATATACTCCTCTGTGAGGCGCTGCTTATCTCTATATACTCCTCTGTGAGGCGCTGCTTATCTCTATATACTCCTCTGTGAGGCGCTGCTTATCTCTATATACTCCTCTGTGAGGCGCTGCTTATCTCTATATACTCCTCTGTGAGGCGCTGCTTATCTCTATATACTCCTCTGTGAGGCGCTGATCATCTCTATATACTCCTCTGTGAGGCGCTGCTTATCTCTATATACTCCTCTGTGAGGCGCTGCTTATCTCTATATACTCCTCTGTGAGGCGCTGATCATCTCTATATACTCCTCTGTGAGGCGCTGCTTATCTCTATATACTCCTCTGTGAGGCGCTGCTTATCTCTATATACTCCTCTGTGAGGCGCTGCTTATCTCTATATACTCCTCTGTGAGGCGCTGCTTATCTCTATATACTCCTCTGTGAGGCGCTGCTTATCTCTATATACTCCTCTGTGAGGCGCTGATCATCTCTATATACTCCTCTGTGAGGCGCTGCTTATCTCTATATTATAATGTCTTCTATCCAGCTCAGGATCAGCGGCTCAGGATCCTCTCTCCCTGACGGGGCCCCTCTGCCCACAGTGAAGCTGAATGTTTTGGCTCCAGAGATGGCGTCACCTCCATAAGCCGCACATTCCCCCGCCATGATCTCATCTGTGTATACAATGCATGTGCTGCATACACTGCCGGGCCTGCTGGGACTTGTAGTCCTCCACATTATACATCTTTACATTATAGGGTGTCCAGCACCTGTGATCATAATGCGGGAGAACAGGGACAGCAGGAGGCGTGTAGGGACAGGAAGAACCCCAGGGGAACTACTACTGTTCACACACAACAAAAGACATGATGGAACAGCAGAATAGTGAGTGCAGCTCTGGAGGATAAGACATGATGGAACAGCAGAAAAGTGAGTGCAGCTCTGGAGGATAAGACCTGATGTAACAGCAGAATAGTGAGTGCAGCTCTGGAGGATAAGACATGATGTAACAGCAGAATAGTGAGTGCAGCTCTGGAGGATAAGACATGATGGAACAGCAGAAAAGTGAGTGCAGCTCTGGAGGATAAGACCTGATGTAACAGCAGAATAGTGAGTGCAGCTCTGGAGGATAAGACATGATGTAATAGCAGAATAGTGAGTGCAGCTCTGGAGGATAAGACAGGATGTAACAGCAGAATAGCGAGTGCAGCTCTGGAGGATAAGACAGGATGTAACAGCAGAATAGCGAGTGCAGCTCTGGAGGATAAGACATGATGTCACAGCAGAATAGTGAGTGCAGCTCTGGAGTCTTTTGAGGAATGTTAAATACAACCCATAGTTATACAGTAGAGGAATGTGGAGCGCAGTGATGGTGGAGCGCACTCTGTGGCGGTGTATGTTGTGGTTTATGTGACGGGTATATATATGGCGGTCACACGTGATCCCCGATCCTTCTGCAGCCGCCATTCCCTCCCTGTACAGCAGATGGCGCTGACTATTATACACAGCGGGGACGTGACACATGGCGGCTCCTGTACAGTGATCGGCCATATAGCTGCCCCCAATGGTCGGTCAGACGATACATTGTAACAATATTGTATCCCCTCCCCCACATCCAGAGGCAGGAGACCCCCTAATGTGGAGACGGAGGGGCGAGTCCTGATCTATTCTTACACATAATGGGTGGAGCAGATAGTGGGGGGCACTTAAGATAACATCAGGGGCAGATAATAGATTTATGGGGGGCACTTAAGATAACATCAGGGGCAGATAATAGATTTATGGGGGGCACTTATGATAACATCAGGGGCAGATAATAGATTTATGGGGGGCACTTAAGATAACATCAGGGGCAGATAATAGATTTATGGGGGGCACTTAAGATAACATCAGGGGCAGATAATAGATTTATGGGGGGCACTTAAGATAACATCAGGGGCAGATAATAGATTTATGGGGGGCACTTATGATAACATCAGGGGCAGATAATAGATTTATGGGGGGCACTTAAGATAATGTCAGGGGCAGATAATGGGATTATGGGGGGCACTTAAGATAACATCAGGGGCAGATAATAGATTTATGGGGGGCACTTATGATAACATCAGGGGCAGATAATAGATTTATGGGGGGCACTTAAGATAACATCAGGGGCAGATAATAGATTTATGGGGGGCACTTATGATAACATCAGGGGCAGATAATAGATTTATGGGGGGCACTTAAGATAATGTCAGGGGCAGATAATGGGATTATGGGGGGCACTTATGATAACATCAGGGGCAGATAATAGATTTATGGGGGGCACTTAAGATAATGTCAGGGGCAGATAATGGGATTATGGGGGGCACTTATGATAACATCAGGGGCAGATAATAGATTTATGGGGGGCACTTATGATAACATCAGGGGCAGATAATAGATTTATGGGGGGCACTTAAGATAACATCAGGGGCAGATAATAGATTTATGGGGGGCACTTATGATAACATCAGGGGCAGTTAATAGATTTATGGGGGGCACTTATGATAACATCAGGGGCAGATAATAGATTTATGGGGGGCACTTAAGATAATGTCAGGGGCAGATAATGGGATTATGGGGGGCACTTATGATAACATCAGGGGCAGATAATAGATTTATGGGGGGCACTTATGATAACATCAGGGGCAGATAATAGATTTATGGGGGGCACTTAAGATAACATCAGGGGCAGATAATAGATTTATGGGGGGCACTTAAGATAATGTCAGGGGCAGATAATAGATTTATGGGGGGCACTTAAGATAATGTCAGGGGCAGATAATAGATTTATGGGGGGCACTTATGATAACATCAGGGGCAGATAATAGATTTATGGGGGGCACTTAAGATAACATCAGGGGCAGATAATAGATTTATGGGGGGCACTTAAGATAACATCAGGGGCAGATAATAGATTTATGGGGGGCACTTAAGATAACATCAGGGGCAGATAATAGATTTATGGGGGGCACTTAAGATAACATCAGGGGCAGATAATAGATTTATGGGGGGCACTTAAGATAACATCAGGGGCAGATAATAGATTTATGGGGGGCACTTAAGATAACATCAGGGGCAGATAATAGATTTATGGGGGGCACTTAAGATAACATCAGGGGCAGATAATAGATTTATGGGGGGCACTTAAGATAACATCAGGGGCAGATAATAGATTTATGGGGGGCACTTAAGATAACATCAGGGGCAGATAATAGATTTATGGGGGGCACTTATGATAACATCAGAGGGTAATGATATGGGGGGCACTTAAGGGGCAGCGAGGTCCCGGTCACCGCTCGTTCTCCCTCCACATGTCCGGCGCTGTCGCCATTGATCGGATTCGCCCATAATAATACCCCACAGAGGTTCGGGGGGAGCTCCAGATTTTTTCACACTTTCGACCCCATTTTGTTGTATTTAAACCGTGCGCCACAGTTTCCCATTGAAGACCACAGACGGACCTGCACACGTTTAGCGGCAGCGGCTCCTGGCAGCGGCTCCTGGCAGCGGCGCAGCTATAGGGGGCGCAGAGGTCGCACCAGGGCCCCCAAGCCCATCTGTCCTATAGGAGACGAGCGTTATAATTGACATATGGGGCCCAGAAGCTACAAGTTCCGCCTCTGGCTCCTGGCAGTGAAGGGTTAACCCTCCACCTTTAAGGTGGCTCCCGCATCCCATCCGTTTTCCATGACGTCACGTCTGCGGCGCAGACTGGGGGTCCAGAGAAGTGAGAGGCAGTGTCTGCCGCCATGTGTCAGCGGGGTCTGGACTGTGTCCCCCTCCCCCCAATGTCACAAGTCTCTCCTCTGTACCTCCGCCTGGGGGGGGGGGCGTCATTATTCCGGGGCCCCTATGGCAGAGGGGCCACTGTCTGCCCTGTGACCTGGGCACAGTATGGCATCATTATTTGGGCTCTCTGCCCTGGCCGGGGTATTTACAGTAGTCTTCCACAACCTGCGACTTTCAAGCTGTTGCAAAACTACAACTCCCAGCATGCCCGGATAGCCGAGATCAGTGTTTCCCAACCAGTGTGCCTCCAGCTGTTGCAAAACTACAACTCCCAGCATGCCCGGATAGCCGAGATCAGTGTTTCCCAACCAGGGTGTCTCCAGATATTGCAAAACTACAACTCCCAGCATGCCCAGACAGCCAACAGCTGTCCGGGCATGCTGGGAATTGTAGTTTTGCAACAGCTGGAAACACACTGGTTGGGAAACACTGTTCTAAGGCTATTCGGGCATGCTGGGAGTTGTAGTTTTGCAACAGCTGGAGGCACGCTGGTTGGGAAACACTGATCTTAGGCTCTCTGGGCATGCTGGGAGTTGTAGTTTTGCAACAGCTGGAGGCACACTGGTTGAGAAACACTGTTCTAAGGCTATCTGGGCATGCTGGGAGTTGTAGTTTTGCAACAGCTGGAGGCACACTGGTTGGGAAACACTGATCTTAGGCTATCTGGGCATCCTGGGAGTTGTAGTTTTGCAACAGCTGGAGGCACGCTGGTTGGGAAACACCGATCTTAGGCTATCTGGGCATCCTGGGAGTTGTAGTTTTGCAACAGCTGGAGGCACACTGGTTGAGAAACACTGTTCTAAGGCTATCCGGGCATGCTGGAAGTTGTAGCTTTGCAACAGCTGGAGGCACACTGGTTGGGAAACACTGTTCTAAGGCTATTCAGGCATGCTGGGAGTTGTAGTTTTGCAACAGCTGGAGGCACGCTGGTTGGGAAACACTGATCTTAGGCTATCTGGGCATCCTGGGAGTTGTAGTTTTGCAACAGCTGGAGGCCCACTGGTTGGGAAACACTGTTGTAAGGCTATCCGGGCATGCTGGGAGTTGTAGTTTTGCAACAGCTGGAGACACACTGGTTGAGAAACACTATTCTAAGGCTGTCCGGGTATGCTGGGAGTTTTGCAACAGCTGGAGGCACACTGGTTGAGAAACACTGATCTTAGGCTATCCGGGTATGCTGAGAGTTGGAGTTTTGCAACAGCTGGAGACACACTAGTTGAGAAACACTGATCTTAGGCGGTCCGGGCTTGCTGGGAGTTGTAGTTTGCTGGGAGTATGGTGTCGGCCATTCCTCAGTGATGACCACGTGTCACATATCTCCAGTCCTGAGACATTTACGTCATATATCCGGGAGACAGAATCAAGAACATCTGGTCCTCAGAGGGTCTGCTGGGTGTTGTAGTTCATCTGAGGTTGTATTCACCTTCTAAGGACCAGATGTTTGTCGTTATGTCCTGATACATAAAAGGCCGACGTTCTATTCCACATGACGGTATAAGTGAGCGATATAGGGGGGGGGGCACATTCCAGTGATGGCAGTGCGGGGGTTAATGTCTGCTTCCTCTTTATAGAGTCTGCAGCTGGCAGCCTGTGATTGGTGGGATCCCGGCTGAGCGGCGCGCTCTGATTGGTCCACATCCCCCACTTCCCAGGGTCCTGTCTGCAGCTGGAACACATTACAGATTCCTGGGAATTCTTCAGCCCTAAAAACACCAGGGGGGAAACTGCGTGAGGAAGATTAGATACAGTGTATCACTCCCATCATCCCCAGAGCTCACAATCTAATCACATACAATGTATCACTCCCATCATCCCCAGAGCTCACAATCTAATCCCCTATCATACAATGTATCACTCCCATCATCCCCAGAGCTCACAATCTAATCTCCTATCATACAATGTATCACTCCCATCATCCCCAGAGCTCACAATCTAATCACATACAATGTATCACTCCCATCATCCCTGACCCCAGGAGATCACAATCTAATCTCCTATCATACAATGTATCACTCCCATCATCCCTGACCCCAGGAGCTCACAATCTAATCTCCTATCACATCCAATGTATCACTCCCATCATCCCTGACCCCAGGAGATCACAATCTAATCTCCTATCACATACAATGTATCACTCCCATCATCCCTGACCCCAGGAGATCACAATCTAATCTCCTATCATACAATGTATCACTCCCATCATCCCTGACCCCAGGAGCTCACAATCTAATCTCCTATCATACAATGTATCACTCCCATCATCCCTGACCCCAGGAGATCACAATCTAATCTATCATACAATGTATCACTCCCATCATCCCTGACCCCAGGAGATAACAATCTAATCTCCTATCACATCCAATGTATCACTCCCATCATCCCTGACCCCAGGAGATCACAATCTAATCTCCTATCATACAATGTATCACTCCCATCATCCCTTACCCCAGGAGCTCACAATCTAATCTCCTATCACATACAATGTATCACTCCCATCATCCCTGACCCCAGGAGATCACAATCTAATCTATCATACAATGTATCACTCCCATCATCCCTGACCCCAGGAGATCACAATCTAATCTCCTATCACATACAATGTATCACTCCCATCATCCCTGACCCCAGGAGATCACAATCTAATCTCCTATCATACAATGTATCACTCCCATCATCCCTGACCCCAGGAGATCACAATCTAATCTCCTATCATACAATGTATCACTCCCATCATCCCTGACCCCAGGAGCTCACAATCTAATCTCCTATCACATACAATGTATCACTCCCATCATCCCTGACCCCAGGAGATCACAATCTAATCTCCTATCACATACAATGTATCACTCCCATCATCCCTGACCCCAGGAGCTCACAATCTAATCTCCTATCATACAATGTATCACTCCCATCATCCCTGACCCCAGGAGATCACAATCTAATCTCCTATCACATACAATGTATCACTCCCATCATCCCTGACCCCAGGAGCTCACAATCTAATCTCCTATCATACAATGTATCACTCCCATCATCCCTGACCCCAGGAGATCACAATCTAATCTCCTATCACATACAATGTATCACTCCCATCATCCCTGACCCCAGGAGATCACAATCTAATCTCCTGTCACATACAATGTATCACTCCCATCATCCCTGACCCCAGGAGATCACAATCTAATCTCCTATCATACAATGTATCACTCCCATCATCCCTGACCCCAGGAGATCACAATCTAATCTCCTATCATACAATGTATCACTCCCATCATCCCTGACCCCAGGAGATCACAATCTAATCTCCTATCATACAATGTATCACTCCCATCATCCCTGACCCCAGGAGATCACAATCTAATCTCCTATCACATACAATGTATCACTCCCATCATCCCTGACCCCAGGAGATCACAATCTAATCTCCTATCATACAATGTATCACTCCCATCATCCCTGACCCCAGGAGATCACAATCTAATCTCCTATCATACAATGTATCACTCCCATCATCCCTGACCCCAGGAGATCACAATCTAATCTCCTATCATACAATGTATCACTCCCATCATCCCTGACCCCAGGAGATCACAATCTAATCTCCTATCACATACAATGTATCACTCCCATCATCCCTGACCCCAGGAGATCACAATCTAATCTCCTATCATACAATGTATCACTCCCATCATCCCTGACCCCAGGAGATCACAATCTAATCTCCTATCACATACAATGTATCACTCCCATCATCCCTGACCCCAGGAGATCACAATCTAATCTCCTATCACATACAATGTATCACTCCCATCATCCCTGACCCCAGGATATCACAATCTAATCTCCTATCATACAATGTATCATCACTCCCATCATCCCTGACCCCAGGAGATCACAATCTAATCTCCTATCACATACAATGTATCACTCCCATCATCCCTGACCCCAGGAGATCACAATCTAATCTCCTATCATACAATGTATCACTCCCATCATCCCTGACCCCAGGAGCTCACAATCTAATCTCCTATCATACAATGTATCACTCCCATCATCCCTGACCCCAGGAGCTCACAATCTAATCTCCTATCATACAATGTATCACTCCCATCATCCCTGACCCCAGGAGCTCACAATCTAATCTCCTATCATACAATGTATCCCTCCCAGTATTCTGTATATTGGGGTAACGTGATGTCACTATATACAGAGTCTTCCTTCCCTCAGTATAAATTCCTCTCCAGCTTCTTTACAATTCGGGGAAGATGGTGAAACTCCTTGTATAGTTCTTGGAAGAGGCGGCCGAGCCCCATCACATTCTTGTGTAATACTGCCACATACTGGCGGATCTTAGTACTGCAGCCTGATCAGCAGATAGTAGGGATATACACAGTATATACCAGAGTTATATCCCCTGAGAGGTTTAGGATTCTGCAGCTTTATCTCATTATTATTGTTTTTCTCTTTTCAAACAGGAAGAACCAAAAAGCAAATCAAAGGTGTGCGCCAATGTGTTCTGCGGAGCTGGAAGAGAATGTGCTGTAACCGAGAAGGGGGAGCCCACCTGCCTGTGCATCGAGGTGAGAGCAGCGTCATATCTGTGGTATATGGATGATCTCCTGGTCTGGTGTATGGATGATCTCCTGGTCTGGTGTCTGGTATATGGATGATCTCCTGGTCTGGTGTCTGGTATATGGATGATCTCCTGGTCTGGTGTCTGGTATATGGATGATCTCCTGGTCTGGTATATGGATGATCTCCTGGTCTGGTGTCTGGTATATGGATGATCTCCTGGTCTGGTGTCTGGTATATGGATGATCTCCTGGTCTGGTGTATGGATGATCTCCTGGTCTGGTGTATAGTGTATTATATATGATCTCCTGGTCTGGTGTATAGTATATGGATGATCTCCTGGTCTGGTGTCTAGTATATGGATGATCTCCTGGTCTGGTGTATGGATGATCTCCTGGTCTGGTGTATAGTATATATATGATCTCCTGGTCTGGTATATGGATGATCTCCTGGTCTGGTGTATGGATGATCTCCTGGTCTGGTGTATAGTATATGGATGATCTCCTGGTCTGGTGTCTGGTGTATGGATGATCTCCTGGTCTGGTGTCTGGTATATGGATGATCTCCTGGTCTGGTGTCTGGTATATGGATGATCTCCTGGTCTGGTATATGGATGATCTCCTGGTCTGGTGTCTGGTATATGGATGATCTCCTGGTCTGGTGTCTGGTATATGGATGATCTCCTGGTCTGGTGTATGGATGATCTCCTGGTCTGGTGTATAGTGTATTATATATGATCTCCTGGTCTGGTGTATAGTATATGGATGATCTCCTGGTCTGGTGTCTAGTATATGGATGATCTCCTGGTCTGGTGTATGGATGATCTCCTGGTCTGGTGTATAGTATATATATGATCTCCTGGTCTGGTATATGGATGATCTCCTGGTCTGGTGTATGGATGATCTCCTGGTCTGGTGTATAGTATATGGATGATCTCCTGGTCTGGTGTCTGGTGTATGGATGATCTCCTGGTCTGGTGTCTGGTATATGGATGATCTCCTGGTCTGGTGTCTGGTATATGGATGATCTCCTGGTCTGGTATATGGATGATCTCCTGGTCTGGTGTATAGTATATGGATGATCTCCTGGTCTGGTGTATAGTATATGGATGATCTCCTGGTCTGGTGTATAGTATATGGATGATCTCCTGGTCTGGTGTCTAGTATATGGATGATCTCCTGGTCTGGTGTCTGGTATATGGATGATCTCCTGGTCTTGTGTCTGGTATATGGATGATCTCCTGGTCTGGTGTCTGGTATATATATGATCTCCTGGTCTGGTGTATAGTATATGGATGATCTCCTGGTCTGGTGTCTGGTATATGGATGATCTCCTGGTCTGGTGTCTGGTATATGGATGATCTCCTGGTCTGGTGTCTGGTATATGGATGATCTCCTGGTCTGGTGTCTGGTATATGGATGATCTCCTGGTCTGGTGTCTGGTATATGGATGATTTCCTGGTCTGGTGTCTAGTATATGGATGATCTCCTGGTCTGGTATATGGATGATCTCCTGGTCTGGTGTCTGGTATATGGATGATCTCCTGGTCTGGTGTCTGGTATATGGATGATCTCCTGGTCTGGTGTCTGGTATATGGATGATCTCCTGGTCTGGTGTCTGGTATATGGATGATCTCCTGGTCTGGTGTCTGGTATATATATATGATCTCCTGGTCTGGTGTATAGTATATGGATGATCTCCTGGTCTGGTGTCTGGTATATGGATGATCTCCTGGTCTGGTGTCTGGTATATGGATGATCTCCTGGTCTGGTATATGGATGATCTCCTGGTCTGGTGTCTAGTATATGGATGATCTCCTGGTCTGGTATATGGATGATCTCCTGGTCTGGTGTCTGGTATATATATATGATCTCCTGGTCTGGTGTATAGTATATGGATGATCTCCTGGTCTGGTGTCTGGTATATGGATGATCTCCTGGTCTGGTGTCTGGTATATGGATGATCTCCTGGTCTGGTATATGGATGATCTCCTGGTCTGGTGTCTAGTATATGGATGATCTCCTGGTCTGGTATATGGATGATCTCCTGGTTCTGGTGTATAGTATATATATGATCTCCTGGTCTGGTGTCTGGTATATGGATGATCTCCTGGTCTGGTGTCTAGTATATGGATGATCTCCTGGTCTGGTGTATGGATGATCTCCTGGTCTGGTGTCTGGTATATGGATGATCTCCTGGTCTGGTATATGGATGATCTCCTGGTCTGGTGTCTGGTATATGGATGATCTCCTGGTCTGGTGTATGGATGATCTCCTGGTCTTGTGTCTGGTATATGGATGATCTCCTGGTCTGGTGTATAGTATATATATGATCTCCTGGTCTGGTATATGGATGATCTCCTGGTCTGGTGTGTAGTATATGGATGATCTCCTGGTCTGGTATATGGATGATCTCCTGGTCTGGTGTATAGTATATGGATGATCTCCTGGTCTGGTATATGGATGATCTCATGGTCTGATGTCTGGTATATGGATGATCTCCTGGTCTGGTATATGGACGATCTCCTGGTCTGGTGCCTGGTATATGGATGATCTCCTGGTCTGGTATATGGATGATCTCATGGTCTGGTGTAGGGATAATCACCCAGTTGTGGTTCTTCTCTAGAAATGTAAGTCCCACAAAAGGCCGGTGTGCGGTAGTAATGGGAAGACCTACCTGAACCACTGTGAGCTGCACCGGGACGCCTGCCTGACCGGGTCCAAGATACAGGTGGACTACGATGGCCACTGCAAAGGTGAGAGGATATGACGACGTTATTACGGCCCCCATCATAGTTATTATAGTTATGGGCCGTCACATTGTATCACTCTGCAGACTATCGCTCCTGTTCTAATCGTCTTGTCTCTATTCTTTTGTGCAGAGAAGACGGATGACGCCCCCGCTGCCAGCCCAGGTACAGACCCCCACACTGTATTACCACCGGCTGTATCTCTCTATAATTCCTTATTATTAACCCCTTCCATTTTCCCATTGGGTCCTCTCAGTGGTGTGCTACCAGTCCGATCGCGACGAGCTGCGCAGGCGCGTCATCCAGTGGCTGGAAGCGGAGATCATCCCAGACGGCTGGTTCTCCAAGGGCAACAACTACAGCGAGATCCTGGAGAAATACTTCAAGGTACAAACCGCGGCGGAGTCGCTCCCTCCGCAAGAGGAGGAGGAGACCATAGACCAGCAGGGAGCTGTATACAGGAAGAGGAGGAGACCATAGACCAGCAGGGAGCTGTATACAGGAAGAGGAGGAGACCATAGACCAACAGGGAGCTGTATACAGGAAGAGGAGGAGACCATAGACCAGCAGGGAGCTGTATACAGGAAGAGGAGGAGACCATAGACCAGCAGGGAGCTGTATACAGGAAGAGGAGGAGACCATAGACCAGCAGGGAGCTGTATACAGGAAGAGGAGGAGACCATAGACCAACAGGGAGCTGTATACAGGAAGAGGAGGAGACCATAGACCAGCAGGGAGCTGTATACAGGAAGAGGAGGAGACCATAGACCAGCAGGGAGCTGTATACAGGAAGAGGAGGAGACCATAGACCAGCAGGGAGCTGTATACAGGAAGAGGAGGAGACCATAGACCAGCAGGGAGCTGTATACAGGAAGAGGAGGAGACCATAGACCAGCAGGGAGCTGTATACAGGAAGAGGAGGAGACCATAGACCAGCAGGGAGCTGTATACAGGAAGAGGAGGAGACCATAGACCAGCAGGGAGCTGTATACAGGAAGAGGAGGAGACCATAGACCAGCAGGGAGCTGTATACAGGAAGAGGAGGAGACCATAGACCAGCAGGGAGCTGTATACAGGAAGAGGAGGAGACCATAGACCAGCAGGGAGCTGTATACAGGAAGAGGAGGAGACCATAGACCAGCAGGGAGCTGTATACAGGAAGAGGAGGAGACCATAGACCAGCAGGGAGCTGTATACAGGAAGAGGAGGAGACCATAGACCAGCAGGGAGCTGTATACAGGAAGAGGAGGAGACCATAGACCAGCAGGGAGCTGTATACAGGAAGAGGAGGAGACCATAGACCAGCAGGGAGCTGTATACAGGAAGAGGAGGAGACCATAGACCAGCAGGGAGCTGTATACAGGAAGAGGAGGAGACCATAGATCAGTAGTGTAGTTATTACAGTGGTCTCCAAACTGGAACTCCAGCTGTTGCGGAACTACAACTCCCAGCATGCCCGGACAGCCGTTGGCTGTCCGAGCATGCTGGGAGTTGTAGTTCCGCAAAACCTGGAGGACCACAGTTTTGAGACGGCTGCTCTACTACATTGTGACAGTGTGTGGTACAGTCTTAATAGCTGCTATTGTCTGCTGTCTAGTCCTGCCTATCTAGTATCCAGCAGTACGCTAGAGCTGTAATTCAGTCAGTGTAATCTTCATCTACTGATATCCGGAGGTCCATGCTGGTTACTGTAGTTCCCTCCGCTGTTGTCAGTTTTGTGATCCTGCCTGTCTAGTCTCCAGCAGTATAATAGACCTGTCAGTAATTAATAGGGATGTCCTGATACTAGTATCGGTATCGGGGACCCGTCTAATGTCCTCGATACCAAATGCGGTACCTGGTGCTCCTCCCCGCTGCCCCGTTCTTCCGTCCGCATTATGGCGTCTTATGGAGGAGCATGTGACATACAGGTCACTCCACTGCGCCCAGCGGAACGCTACGGAGGAAGCAGAGTGACCTGTATGTCACATGCTCCTCCATAAGACGCCGTTAGGATTCGGCTGGCTGGAGGTGGATCCTCTGTGCCAGAGAGGGATTGGCGTGGACCGTGTCGGTGGACCAGTTCTAAGTTACTACTGGTTTTCACCAGAGCCCGCCGCAAAGCGGGATGGTCTTGCTGCGGCGGTAGTGACCAGGTCGTATCCACCGGCAACGGCTCAACCTCTCTGACTGCTGAAGATAAGCGCGGTACAAGGGAGTAGACAAGAGCAAGGTCAGACGTAGCAGAAGGTCAGGGCAGGCGGCAAGGATCGTAGTCAGGGGCAACGGCAGGAGGTCAGGAACACAGGCTAGGAACACACAAGGGAACACTTTCACTGGCACAATGGCAACAAGATCCAGCGAGGGAGTGCAGGGGAAGTGAGGTATAAATAGGGAGTGCAGGGGAAGTGAGGTATAAATAGGGAGTGCAGGGGAAGTGAGGTATAAATAGGGAGTGCAGGGGAAGTGAGGTATAAGTAGGGAGTGAGGTTATATGAGCATGGAACAGGTGCACAGGTGGAAGCTAATCAGACTGATTGGGCCAGGCACCAATCATTGGTGCACTGGCCCTTTAAATCTTAAAGAGCCGGTGAGCGGGGCCGCGTGCGCCGGGACAGCACAAACGGGGAACGAGTCTGGTAAGCGGGCCGGAATGCGAATCGCGAGCGTCGCGGATCGCATCCCGGCTAGGGACATTATCGCAGCGCTCCCGGTCAGCGGGTCTGCGAGCGCTCCGGGGATGAGCGGGAACCCGGAGCGCTCGGCGTAACAGACGCCATGATGCGGACGGAAGAACAGGGCTGTGGAGCGACACCGGACCCGGCAGCTCCCATTTACTGTTATGGGGCCGTCGGGTGCCGTTGGTTTTTACGGGAATAGTGGGAGAAAGAAGAAGGAGCCTTAGTCAGTAATAATCGTATTATGCTTCTGATAACAGTATAAATGTGTATATATATATATCCTCCAGTCTGCTAGTGTAATCCTGCCTGTCTTGTCTCCAGCACTGTGATATATATATATGATAACAGGATAGCCCATATGATAACAGGATAGCCCATATGATAACAGGATAGCCCATATGATAACAGGATAGCCCATATGATAACAGGATAGCCCATATGATAACAGGATAGCCCATATGATAACAGGATAGCCCATATGATAACAGGATAGCCCATATGATAACAGGATAGCCCGTATGATGACAGGATAGCCCGTATGATGACAGGATAGCCCATATGATGACAGGATAGCCCGTATGATAACAGGATAGCCCGTATGATAACAGGATAGCCCGTATGATATCAGGATAGCCCACATGATAACAGGATAGCCCACATGATAACAGGATAGCCCCTATGATAACAGGATAGCCCGTATGATAACAGGATAGCCCGTATGATAACAGGATAGCCCGTATGATGACAGGATAGCCCGTATGATGACAGGATAGCCCGTATGATGACAGGATAGCCCGTATGATGACAGGATAGCCCGTATGATGACAGGATAGCCCGTATGATGACAGGATAGCCCGTATGATGACAGGATAGCCCGTATGATGACAGGATAGCCCGTATGATGACAGGATAGCCCGTATGATGACAGGATAGCACGTATGATGACAGGATAGCACGTATGATGACAGGATAGCACGTATGATGACAGGATAGCACATATGATGACAGGATAGCACATATGATGACAGGATAGCACGTATGATGACAGGATAGCACGTATGATGACAGGATAGCACGTATGATGACAGGATAGCACATATGATGACAGGATAGCACATATGATGACAGGATAGCACGTATGATATCAGGATAGCACGTATGATATCAGGATAGCCCGTATGATAACAGGATAGTCCATATGATAACAGGATAGTCCATATGATAACAGGATAGTCCATATGATAACAGGATAGTCCATATGATAACAGGATGATAACAGGATAGTCCATATGATAACAGGATAGTCCATATGATAACAGGATAGTCCATATGATATCAGGATAGCCCATATGATAACAGGATAGCCCGTATGATATCAGGATAGCCCATATGATAACAGGATAGCACCTATGATAACAGGATAGTCCGTATGATAACAGGATAGTCCATATGATAACAGGATAGTCCATATGATAACAGGATAGCCCGTATGATAACAGGATAGCCCACATGATAACAGGATAGCCCACATGATAACAGGATAGCCCCTATGATAACAGGATAGCCCGTATGATAACAGGATAGCCCGTATGATAACAGGATAGCCCGTATGATAACAGGATAGCCCGTATGATGACAGGATAGCCCGTATGATGACAGGATAGCCCGTATGATAACAGGATAGTCCGTATGATAACAGGATAGTCCATATGATAACAGGATAGTCCATATGATAACAGGATAGTCCATATGATAACAGGATAGTCCATATGATAACAGGATGATAACAGGATAGTCCATATGATAACAGGATAGTCCATATGATAACAGGATAGTCCATATGATATCAGGATAGCCCATATGATAACAGGATAGCCCGTATGATATCAGGATAGCCCATATGATAACAGGATAGCACCTATGATAACAGGATAGTCCGTATGATAACAGGATAGTCCATATGATAACAGGATAGTCCATATGATATCAGGATAGCCCATATGATAACAGGATAGCCCGTATGATATCAGGATAGCCCATATGATAACAGGATAGCCCCTATGATAACAGGATAGCCCCTATGATAACAGGATAGCCCCTATGATAACAGGATAGCCCATATGATAACAGGATAGCACCTATGATAACAGGATAGTCCGTATGATAACAGGATAGCCCCTATGATAACAGGATAGCCCCTATGATAACAGGATAGCCCCTATGATAACAGGATAGCCCCTATGATAACAGGATAGTCCGTATGATAACAGGATAGACCGTATGATAACAGGATAGTCCATATGATAACAGGATAGTCCATATGATAACAGGATAGCCCATATGATAACAGGATAGTCCATATGATAACAGGATAGCCCCTATGATAACAGGATAGCCCCTATGATAACAGGATAGCCCATATGATAACAGGATAGCACCTATGATAACAGGATAGTCCGTATGATAACAGGATAGCCCCTATGATAACAGGATAGCCCCTATGATAACAGGATAGCCCCTATGATAACAGGATAGCCCCTATGATAACAGGATAGTCCGTATGATAACAGGATAGACCGTATGATAACAGGATAGTCCATATGATAACAGGATAGCCCGTATGATATCAGGATAGCCCGTATGATAACAGGATAGCCCGTATGATATCAGGATAGCCCGTATGATATCAGGATAGCCCGTATGATATCAGGATAGCCCGTATGATATCAGGATAGCCCGTATGATATCAGGATAGCCCGTATGATATCAGGATAGCCCGTATGATATCAGGATAGCCCGTATGATATCAGGATAGTCCATATGATATCAGGATAGCCCGTATGATAAGTGTGTATGAAGACTCTCCAGTCCGCTGTATTGTTATCCTGCCTATCTAGTCTCCAGCAGTCACTATTATCATGTGTCATGTGACAGCGCTGCGGTTGGAGGCGCCGCTTCTTGTTTCCTTCATGGTAAATGAGTGGGTGTCGGGCAGGAGACGTGCGGCACAATGACGGCACCTTCTATAGGGCGGTATATTCCGCTCGCCTCCCACCAGGTCACCATGACTCTGAGAGAACCTGCTGAAGGGGTTAAACACTGATCAATTCATCCTATAGAAAACGTTCCGTCACCATGACAACCAGAACACAACGAAAGCGTTGTAATCGGCCGCAGAGCTCGCACTTCTTCCGTATTTGATATAATAAACCTTTGTGCTGTCGTCTCCTGTCAGATTCTCACACGGTCCAATCAGAGCCGCCATGATGGTCCCCACACTGGCTTATTACCCAGCTCTCCCAGGTGCCTGAATGGCAAATCTCTAGGTGACAACCCTTGAGGAGATATGGTGGCGGCCATATTGGTTGTCACCAAATGACATCACTTATATTTGTGAATATTTCAGAGCTACGACGATGGCGACTCCCGGCTGGACTCCTCCGAGTTCCTGAAGTTCTTGGAGCAGAACCAGACGGCCATTAATATCACCACCTACATGGACCAGGAGACCAACAAGATCCTCAAGTAAGAGCAATAGGAACCCACCCCGGGGCCACAGCATGGAGGGGCCACAGCATGGAGGGGCCACAGCATGGAGGGGCCACAGCATGGAGGGGGTCACAGCATGGAGGGGGTCACAGCATGGAGGGGGTCACAGCATGGAGGGGGTCACAGCATGGAGGGGCCACAGCATGGAGGGGCCACAGCATGGAGGGGGTCACAGCATGGAGGGGACACAGCACGGAGGGGGTCACAGCACGGAGGGATGGAGGGGCCACAGCATGGAGGGGCCACAGCATGGAGGGGACACAGCACGGAGGGGACACAGCACGGAGGGGCCACAGCATGGAGGGGGTCACAGCATGGAGGGGGTCACAGCATGGAGGGGCTCACAGCATGGAGGGGGTCACAGCACGGAGGGGCCACAGCACGGAGGGGCCACAGCACGGAGGGGCCACAGCACGGAGGGGCCACAGCACAGAGGGGACACAGCACGGAGGGATGGAGGGGCCACAGCATGGAGGGGGTCACAGCACAGAGGGGCCACAGCATGGAGGGGGCCACAGCACGGAGGGGGCCACAGCACGGAGGGGGTCACAGCATGGAGGGGCCACAGCACAGAGGGGCCACAGCACGGAGGGGGCCACAGCACGGAGGGGGCCACAGCACGGAGGGGGCCACAGCACGGAGGGGGCCACAGCACGGAGGGGGTCACAGCACGGAGGGGCCACAGCATGGAGGGGCCACAGCATGGAGGGATGGAGGGGCCACAGCACAGAGGGGGTCACAGCACGGAGGGGGTCACAGCACGGAGGGGCCACAGCATGGAGGGGCCACAGCACGGAGGGGCCACAGCACGGAGGGGGTCACAGCATGGAGGGGACACAGCACGGAGGGATGGAGGGGCCACAGCATGGAGGGGCCACAGCACGGAGGGGCCACAGCATGGAGGGGGTCACAGCATGGAGGGGGTCACAGCATGGAGGGGGTCACAGCATGGAGGGGACACAGCACGGAGGGATGGAGGGGCCACAGCATGGAGGGGACACAGCACAGAGGGGACACAGCACAGAGGGGACACAGCACGGAGGGGGTCACAGCATGGAGGGGCCACAGCATGGAGGGGCCACAGCATGGAGGGGACACAGCACAGAGGGGACACAGCACGGAGGGGCCACAGCATGGAGGGGGTCACAGCATGGAGGGGCCACAGCACAGAGGGGACACAGCATGGAGGGGGTCACAGCATGGAGGGGCCACAGCACGGAGGGGACACAGCACAGAGGGGACACAGCACGGAGGGGCCACAGCATGGAGGGGTCACAGCATGGAGGGGCCACAGCATGGAGGGGACACAGCACGGAGGGATGGAGGGGACACAGCATGGAGGGGACACAGCATGGAGGGGCCACAGCACAGAGGGGACACAGCATGGAGGGGTCACAGCATGGAGGGGGCCACAGCATGGAGGGGTCACAGCATGGAGGGGGCCACAGCATGGAGGGGCCACAGCATGGAGGGGACACAGCACAGAGGGGACACAGCACGGAGGGGCCACAGCATGGAGGGGGTCACAGCATGGAGGGGCCACAGCATGGAGGGGACACAGCACGGAGGGATGGAGGGGACACAGCATGGAGGGGACACAGCACTGAGGGGGTCACAGCACAGAGGGGCCACAGCATGGAGGGGCCACAGCATGGAGGGGGTCACAGCACAGAGGGGCCACAGCATGGAGGGGGTCACAGCACAGAGGGGGCCACAGCACGGAGGGGCCACAGTATGGAGGGGCCACAGCACGGAGGGGCCCCATGTACAATATGACAGCACATTCTCTTCTCCTCCCCAGGGGTCTGTGTGTGGAGGCGCTGATCGAACTCTCCGACGAGAACTCCGACTGGAAACTGAGCTTCAATGAATTCCTGAAGTGTCTGAACCCAACGTTCACCCCCCCAGAGAAGAGTAAGCGGCCCCCCATGTATTCTCTGTCTGCGGTATATACACTATATATATGTCTGCGGTATATACACTATATATATGTCTGCGGTATATACACTATATATATGTCTGCGGTATATACACTATATATATATGTCTGCGGTATATACACTATATATATATATATGTCTGCGGTATATACACTATATATATATATATATGTCTGCGGTATATACACTATATATATGTCTGCGGTATATACACTATATATATATATATGTCTGCGGTATATACACTATATATATATATATATGTCTGCGGTATATACACTATATATATGTCTGCGGTATATACACTATATATATATATATGTCTGCGGTATATACACTATATATATATGTCTGCGGTATATACACTATATATATATATATGTCTGCGGTATATACACTATATATATATATATATATATGTCTGCGGTATATACACTATATATATATATATATATATATATATATATGTCTGCGGTATATACACTATATATGACTGCGGTATATACACTATATATATATGTCTGCGGTGTATACACTATATATATGTCTGCGGTGTATACACTATATATATGTCTGCGGTATATACACTATATATGTCTGCGGTATATACACTATATATATGTCTGCGGTATATACACTATATATATGTCTGCAGTATATACACTATATATATGTCTGCGGTATATACACTATATATATGTCTGCGGTATATACACTATATATATATGTCTGCGGTATATACACTATATATGTCTGCGGTATATACACTATATGTCTGCGGTACATACACTATATATATATATATATATATATATATATATATGTCTGCGGTACATACACTATATATGTCTGCGGTACATACACTATATATATATGTCTGCGGTACATACACTATATATGTCTGCGGTATATACACTATATGTCTGCGGTACATACACTATATATCTGCGGTATATACACCCTATATCTGCGGTATATACACCCTATATTTGCGGTATATACACCCTATATTTGCGGTATATACACCCTATATTTGCGGTATATACACCCTATATATGCGGTGTATACACACCCTATATCTGCGGTATATACACCCTATATCTGCGGTATATACACCCTATATGTGCGGCATATACACCCTATATTTGCGGTATATACACCCTATATTTGCGGTATATACACCCTATATTTGCGGTATATACACCCTATATTTGCGGTATATACACCCTATATTTGCGGTATATACACCCTATATTTGCGGTATATACACCCTATATTTGCGGTATATAAACCCTATATTTGCGGTATATACACCCTATATTTGCGGTATATACACCCTATATTTGCGGTATATACACCCTATATTTGCGGTATATACACCCTATATTTGCGGTATATAAACCCTATATTTGCGGTATATACACCCTATATTTGCGGTATATACACCCTATATTTGCGGTATATACACCCTATATTTGCGGTATATACACCCTATATTTGCGGTATATACACCCTATATTTGCGGTATATACACCCTATATTTGCGGTATATACACCCTATATTTGCGGTATATAAACCCTATAGTTGCGGTATATA
Source organism: Hyla sarda (assembly GCF_029499605.1). Classification (NCBI taxonomy): domain Eukaryota; kingdom Metazoa; phylum Chordata; class Amphibia; order Anura; family Hylidae; genus Hyla; species Hyla sarda. The sequence continues at coordinate 18,065 of NW_026608548.1, read as the reverse complement.
CACCCTATATTTGCGGTATATAAACCCTATATTTGCGGTATATACACCCTATATTTGCGGTATATACACCCTATATTTGCGGTATATACACCCTATATTTGCGGTATATAAACCCTATATTTGCGGTATATAAACCCTATATTTGCGGTATATAAACCCTATATTTGCGGTATATAAACCCTATATTTGCGGTATATACACCCTATATTTGCGGTATATAAACCCTATATTTGCGGTATATACACCCTATATTTGCGGTATATAAACCCTATATTTGCGGTATATACACCCTATATTTGCGGTATATAAACCCTATATTTGCGGTATATAAACCCTATATTTGCGGTATATAAACCCTATATTTGCGGTATATAAACCCTATATTTGCGGTATATACACCCTATATTTGCGGTATATACACCCTATATTTGCGGTATATACACCCTATATTTGCGGTATATACACCCTATATTTGCGGTATATACACCCTATATTTGCGGTATATACACCCTATATTTGCGGTATATAAACCCTATATTTGCGGTATATAAACCCTATATTTGCGGTATATACACCCTATATTTGCGGTATATACACCCTATATTTGCGGTATATACACCCTATATTTGCGGTATATACACCCTATATTTGCGGTATATAAACCCTATATTTGCGGTATATAAACCCTATATTTGCGGTATATAAACCCTATATTTGCGGTATTATCTGCTCCACAGAATGTGCCCTAGAAGATGAGACTTATGAGGACGGAGCAGAGACACAAGTCCAGTGCAACCGCTGCGTCTGCGCCTGTGGGAACTGGGTGTGCACCGCCATGTCCTGTGAAGGTAAACACCACGATACATACATGTCCTGTGAAGGTAAACACCACCATACATACATGTCCTGTGAAGGTAAACACCACGATACATACATGTCCTGTGAGGGTAAACACCACCATACATACATGTCCTGTGAGGGTAAACACCACGATACATACATGTCCTGTGAGAGTAAACACCACGATACATACATGTCCTGTGAGAGTAAACACCACCATACATACATGTCCTGTGAGAGTAAACACCACCATACATACATGTCCTGTGAGAGTAAACACCACGATACATACATGTCCTGTGAGGGTAAACACCACGATACATACATGTCCTGTGAAGGTAAACACCACCATACATACATGTCCTGTGAGGGTAAACACCACGATACATACATGTCCTGTGAAGGTAAACACCACCATACATACATGTCCTGTGAGGGTAAACACCACGATACATACATGTCCTGTGAGAGTAAACACCACCATACATACATGTCCTGTGAGAGTAAACACCACGATACATACATGTCCTGTGAGAGTAAACACCACCATACATACATGTCCTGTGAGAGTAAACACTACGATACATACATGTCCTGTGAGAGTAAACACCACCATACATACATGTCCTGTGAGAGTAAACACCACCATACATACATGTCCTGTGAGGGTAAACATCACCATACATACATGTCCTGTGAATATATACTCCACGATACATACATGTCCTGTGAGAGTAAACACTACGATACATACATGTCCTGTGAGGGTAAACACCACGATACATACATGTCCTGTGAGAGTAAACACTACGATACATACATGTCCTGTGAGAGTAAACACCACCATACATACATGTCCTGTGAGGGTAAACACCACCATACATACATGTCCTGTGAGGGTAAACATCACCATACATACATGTCCTGTGAATATATACTCCACGATACATACATGTCCTGTGAGGGTAAACACCGCCATACATACATGTCCTGTGAGAGTAAACACCACCATACATACATGTCCTGTGAGAGTAAACACCACCATACATACATGTCCTGTGAGAGTAAACACCACGATACATACATGTCCTGTGAGGGTAAACACTACGATACATACATGTCCTGTGAGGGTAAACACCACCATACATACATGTCCTGTGAGGGTAAACACCACCATACATACATGTCCTGTGAGGGTAAACACCACCATACATACATGTCCTGTGAATATATACTCCACGATACATACATGTCCTGTGAGAGTAAACACCACCATACATACATGTCCTGTGAGAGTAAACACCACCATACATACATGTCCTGTGAGAGTAAACACCACCATACATACATGTCCTGTGAGAGTAAACACCACCATACATACATGTCCTGTGAGAGTAAACACCACCATACATACATGTCCTGTGAGGGTAAACACCACCATACATACATGTCCTGTGAGGGTAAACACCACCATACATACATGTCCTGTGAGGGTAAACACCACGATACATACATGTCCTGTTAGAGTAAACACCACCATACATACATGTCCTGTGAGAGTAAACACCACGATACATACATGTCCTGTGAGGGTAAACACCACGATACATACATGTCCTGTGAGGGTAAACACCACCATACATACATGTCCTGTGAGAGTAAACACCACCATACATACATGTCCTGTGAGAGTAAACACCACCATACATACATGTCCTGTGAAGGTAAACACCACGATACATACATGTCCTGTGAGAGTAAACACCACGATACATACATGTCCTGTGAGGGTAAACACCACGATACATACATGTCCTGTGAGGGTAAACACCACGATACATACATGTCCTGTGAGGGTAAACACCACGATACATACATGTCCTGTTAGAGTAAACACCACCATACATACATGTCCTGTGAGAGTAAACACCACGATACATACATGTCCTGTGAGGGTAAACACCACGATACATACATGTCCTGTGAGGGTAAACACCACCATACATACATGTCCTGTGAGAGTAAACACCACCATACATACATGTCCTGTGAGGGTAAACACCACCATACATACATGTCCTGTGAGAGTAAACACCACGATACATACATGTCCTGTGAATATATACACCACCATACATACATGTCCTGTGAGAGTAAACACCACGATACATACATGTCCTGTGAGGGTAAACACCACCATACATACATGTCCTGTGAAGGTAAACACCACCATACATACATGTCCTGTGAGGGTAAACACCACGATACATACATGTCCTGTGAGGGTAAACACCACCATACATACATGTCCTGTGAGAGTAAACACCATGATACATACATGTCCTGTGAGGGTAAACACCATGATACATACATGTCCTGTGAGAGTAAACACCACGATACATACATGTCCTGTGAGAGTAAACACCACGATACATACATGTCCTGTGAGGGTAAACACCACCATACATACATGTCCTGTGAGAGTAAACACCACGATACATACACGTCCTGTGAGGGTAAACACCACCATACATACATGTCCTGTGAGAGTAAACACCACTATACATACATGTCCTGTGAGGGTAAGCACCACGATACATACATGTCCTGTGAGGGTAAACACCACGATACATACATGTCCTGTGAGGGTAAACACCACGATACATACATGTCCTGTGAGGGTAAACACCGCCATACATACATGTCCTGTGAGAGTAAACACCACCATACATACATGTCCTGTGAGAGTAAACACCACTATACATACATGTCCTGTGAGGGTAAACACCACGATACATACATGTCCTGTGAGGGTAAACACCACCATACATACATGTCCTGTGAGGGTAAACACCACCATACATACATGTCCTGTGAAGGTAAACACCGCCATACATACATGTCCTGTGAGAGTAAACACTACGATACATACATGTCCTGTGAGAGTAAACACCACCATACATACATGTCCTGTGAGGGTAAACACCACGATACATACATGTCCTGTGAGAGTAAACACCACGATACATACATGTCCTGTGAATATATACTCCACGATACATACATGTCCTGTGAGGGTAAACACCACGATACATACATGTCCTGTGAGAGTAAACACCACCATACATACATGTCCTGTGAGAGTAAACACCACCATACATACATGTCCTGTGAGGGTAAACACCACCATACATACATGTCCTGTGAAAGTAAACACCACGATACATACATGTCCTGTGAGAGTAAACACCACCATACATACATGTCCTGTGAGGGTAAACACCACGATACATACATGTCCTGTGAGAGTAAACACCACCATACATACATGTCCTGTGAGGGTAAACACCACCATACATACATGTCCTGTGAGAGTAAACACCACCATACATACATGTCCTGTGAGAGTAAACACCACGATACATACATGTCCTGTGAATATATACACCACCATACATACATGTCCTGTGAGAGTAAACACCACGATACATACATGTCCTGTGAGGGTAAACACCACCATACATACATGTCCTGTGAGAGTAAACACCACGATACATACATGTCCTGTGAGAGTAAACACCACGATACATACATGTCCTGTGAGAGTAAACACCACCATACATACATGTCCTGTGAGGGTAAACACCACCATACATACATGTCCTGTGAGAGTAAACACCACCATACATACATGTCCTGTGAGGGTAAACACCACCATACATACATGTCCTGTGAGAGTAAACACCACCATACATACATGTCCTGTGAGAGTAAACACCACCATACATACATGTCCTGTGAGGGTAAACACCACGATACATACATGTCCTGTGAGGGTAAACACCACCATACATACATGTCCTGTGAGGGTAAACACCACCATACATACATGTCCTGTGAGGGTAAACACCACCATACATACATGTCCTGTGAGAGTAAACACCACCATACATACATGTCCTGTGAGAGTAAACACCACCATACATACATGTCCTGTGAGAGTAAACACCACGATACATACATGTCCTGTGAGAGTAAACACTACGATACATACATGTCCTGTGAGAGTAAACACCACCATACATACATGTCCTGTGAGAGTAAACACCACCATACATACATGTCCTGTGAGAGTAAACACCACCATACATACATGTCCTGTGAGGGTAAACACCACCATACATACATGTCCTGTGAGGGTAAACACCACCATACATACATGTCCTGTGAGAGTAAACACCACCATACATACATGTCCTGTGAGAGTAAACACCACCATACATACATGTCCTGTGAGGGTGAACACTACGATACATACATGTCCTGTGAAGGTAAACACCACGATACATACATGTCCTGTGAGAGTAAACACCACCATACATACATGTCCTGTGAGAGTAAACACTACGATACATACATGTCCTGTGAGGGTGAACACTACGATACATACATGTCCTGTGAAGGTAAACACCACGATACATACATGTCCTGTGAGAGTAAACACCACCATACATACATGTCCTGTGAGAGTAAACACCACCATACATACATGTCCTGTGAGGGTAAACACCACCATACATACATGTCCTGTGAGAGTAAACACCACCATACATACATGTCCTGTGAGGGTAAACACCACCATACATACATGTCCTGTGAGAGTAAACACCACCATACATACATGTCCTGTGAGAGTAAACACCACCATACATACATGTCCTGTGAGAGTAAACACCACCATACATACATGTCCTGTGAGAGTAAACACCACCATACATACATGTCCTGTGAGGGTAAACACCACCATACATACATGTCCTGTGAAGGTAAACACCACCATACATACATGTCCTGTGAAGGTAAACACCACCATACATACATGTCCTGTGAAGGTAAACACCACCATACATACATGTCCTGTGAAGGTAAACACCACCATACATACATGTCCTGTGAGAGTAAACACCACCATACATACATGTCCACATAATACACAGATACCAGACATTACAGATGTGTCCAGTGCTGTGCACTATGTGGCGGTACACTGACCCTGCCTGTGATCCTGACACCTGCACAGCGGCCATCTACAGTGATGTGTGGGGCGACTGATCCCTGGCGACTGATCCCTGGCTGACTGATCCCTGGCTGACTGATCTCTGGGTGACTGATCTCTGGGTGACTGATCTCTGGGTGACTGATCTCTGGGTGACTGATCTCTGGGTGACTGATCTCTGGGTGACTGATCTCTGGGTGACTGATCTCTGGATGACGTCTCTCACCTGTCTCTGTCTACTTCCAGGTAAAGATGGGCAACCAGAGGGCGATATGAACCGATATGTGGACGAGTTGAGAAAACACCAGGTAAAGTCATGTGACCTATACTGAGGGCGGATACTACAGCTGATATATACTTGACTGATCCTCCTGATATATATATATATATACTTGACTGATCCTCCTGATATATATATATCCTGACTGATCCTCCTGTTATATATATATATATATATATATTTTATTTTTTTTGACTGATCCTCCTGTATATATATATATATATATATATATATATATATATATATCTCTATATCCTGACTGATCCTCCTATTATATATATATATTCTGACTGATCCTCCTGATATATATATATATACTTGACTGATCCTCCTGATATATATATATATATATACTTGACTGATCCTCCTGATATATATATATATATATATATATATATATATATATATACTTGACTGATCCTCCTGATATATATATATATATATATATATATATATATATATATATATATATATACTTGACTAATCCTCCTGTTATATATATATATATCTCCTGACTGATCCTTGTTGTTCTTACAGGAGACCGCTGAGAAGTCCAAGACACTGAGCATTAAGGACATCTGAGGTGGAGGATACGGTTCTCCTGCAGTTCGCCCGACGCGCGCCCCTTCCATTCCTTAGTCTATGGGGCCGGGCAGGAGAATCTCTTCTTAGCTTTTATCAATGGGACGAATATGAATCTTACGTAGGGCATAGGTGCAAACAAATACAAGGGGGCGGGGCTTGTGGGCATGACCCCTCCCCCTTGTCCAGTAAATCTTCCCATGATCTCCTCTCCGGTGCATAGAGCCGGCAATAGGGCGCCCGGACCCCGGCAACATGGCGGCTGCTCTGTTACTCGCTCGCTGCGTGCCTTATTGCCTCCCCTATCGTAATACTGTATCCGTAGGAGGCGTGTCCAGAGGCGGAGTCTACAGACAGCAGGTGTGCGGAGCGCCCCTCCCCTTTGGCGCAGTATCTTAGTCTTTCGTCTATGTCGCGTCTTTTCGCGCGGACGTTTTGCCAAAGACGGGAATGTTTTTTAACCCATTTTTTTTTTATTTTACGAAAGGTTTCGCCGCCCTCCATTGGACTCCTCCCCCTTTTACGGTGCTATGATTTCCGGGCCCCGGGTCCATACTGTATTTTACGTTGTGTGTTTATTGATATTTAGGTGTTATATTGTAGACGTAGCGACACCGCGCCTCTCCCTGTATCGTTCCTGCGCTTCGGGCGTCACGCGGCCATTTTGCTCAGCTTCCAGCCTCATACAATCATATATTAAGATGGATTTAGATGGGGGGCACCTGGTGGGGGAGGGGGGCGCTGCAGCCTGTCACATTAATTTGGCTACTGTCGCTTTAAGGGACCCATGTAATTGGGACCCCAAAACAGTGCTCTTCAAACTGCAGCCCTCCAGATGTCGCAAAACTACAACTCCCAGTATGCCCGGACAGCCGTTGGCTGTCCGGGCATCCTGGGAGTTGTAGTTTTGCAACAGCTGGAGGCACACTGATTGGTAAACACTGTTCTAGAAGAACTACAATTCCCATCATCCCAGCCCCCTCCACACCACCGAGCTGTGCAGGATCCGCTGTGTCCCCCCCCCCCCCCCCCCCTTCACCAGGCACCGCCTTTATTTTATTTTTTTGCATATATTTCACCCCATATTTGTTTTTTATATCAGTATTTTTTTATTCTGTAACAACCAAATAAAAAAACTAATAAAATATCTTTGTGTGTCCTGTATATAATCATTGGAAGGAGCAGCAGCACAGGGTGAGAGTGATATAGTGGAGGAGCAGGGTCCACAGCAGTACAGAGTATTTCAGGAGAGGAGTATGCTGATCATGTGGAGGTCACAGGGTGAGGGTTATATAGTGGAGGAGCAGTGTCCACAGCAGTACAGAGTATTTCAGGAGAGGAGTGTACTGATCATGTGGAGGTCACAGGGTGAGAGTTATATAGTGGAGGAGCAGTGTCCACAGCAGTACAGAGTATTTCAGGAGAGGAGTGTACTGATCATGTGGAGGTCACAGGGTGAGAGTTATATAGTGGAGGAGCAGGGTCCACAGCAGTACAGAGTATTTCAGGAGAGGAGTGAGCTGATCATGTGGAGGTCACAGGGTGAGAGTTATATAGTGGAAGAGCAGGGTCAACAGCAGTACAGAGTATTTCAGGAGAGGAGTGTGCTGATCATGTGGAGGTCACAGGGTGAGAGTTATATAGTGGAGGAGCAGGGTCCACAGCAGTACAGAGTATTTCAGGAGAGGAGTGTGCTGATCATGTGGAGGTCACAGGGTGAGAGTTATATGGTGGAGGAGCAGGGTCCACAGCAGTACAGAGTATTTCAGGAGAGGAGTGTACTGATCATGTGGAGGTCACAGGGTGAGAGTTATATAGTGGAGGAGCAGGGTCCACAGCATTACAGAGTATTTCAGGAGAGGAGTGTGCTGATCATGTGGAGGGCACAGGGTGAAAGTTACATAGTGGATGAGCAGGGTCCAAAGCAGTACAGAGTATTTCAGTAGAGGAGTGTGCTGATCATGGGGAGGTCACAGGGTGAGAGTTATATAGTGGAGGGGCAGGGTCCACAGCAGTGCAGAGTATTTCAGGAGAGGAGTGTGCTGATCATGTGGAGGGCACAGGGTGAGAGTTATATAGTGGATGGGCAGGGTCCACAGCAGTAGACAGTATTTCAGGAGAGGAGTATGCTGATCATGTGGAGGTCACAGGGTGAGAGTTATATAGTGGAGGAGCAGGGTCCACAGCAGTCAGTACAGAGTATTTCAGGAGAGGAGTGTGCTGATCATGTGGAGGTCACAGGGTGAGAGTTATATAGTGGAGGAGCAGAGTCCACAGCAGTACAGAGTATTTCAGGAGAGTAGTGTGCTGATCATGTGGTGGTCAAAGGGTGAGAGTTATATAGTGGAGGAGCAGGGTCCACAGCAGTACAGAGTATTTCAGGAGAGGAGTGTACTGATCATGTGGAGGTCACAGGGTGAGAGTTATATAGTGGAGGAGCAGGGTCCACAGCAGTACAGAGTATTTCAGGAGAGGAGTGTGCTGATCATGTGGAGGTCACAGGGTGAGAGTTATATAGTGGAGGAGAACGGTCCACAGCAGTGCAGAGTATACAGGAAAGGAGTGTACTAATCATGTGGAGGTCACAGGGTGAGAGTTATATAGTGGAGGAGCAGGGTCCACAGCAGTACAGAGTATACAGGATAGGAGTGTGCGGATCATGTGGAGGTCACAGGGTGAGAGTTATATAGTGGAGGAGCAGGGTCCACAGCAGTACAGAGTATCTCAGGAGAGTAGTGTGCTGATTACGTGAAGGTCACAGGGGGGAGAGTTATATGGTGGAGGAGCAGGGTCCACAGCAGTACAGAGTATTTCAGGAGAGGAGTGTGCTGATCATGTGGAGGGCACAGGGTGAGAGTTATATAGTGGATGGGCAGGGTCCACAGCAGTACAGAGTATTTAAGGAGAGGAGTATGCTGATCATGTGGAGGTCACAGGGTGAGAGTTATATAGTGGAGGAGCAGGGTCCACAGCAGTCAGTACAGAGTATTTCAGGAGAGGAGTGTGCTGATCATGTGGAGGTCACAGGGTGAGAGTTATATAGTGGAGGAGCAGGGTCCACAGCAGTACAGAGTATTTCAGGAGAGTAGTGTGCTGATCATGTGGTGGTCAAAGGGTGAGAGTTATATAGTGGAGGAGCAGGGTCCACAGCAGTACAGAGTATTTCAGGAGAGGAGTGTACTGATCATGTGGAGGTCACAGGGTGAGAGTTATATAGTGGAGGAGCAGGGTCCACAGCAGTACAGAATATTTCAGGAGAGGAGTGTGCTGATCATGTGGGGGTCACAGGGTGACAGTTATATAGTGGAGGAGCAGGGTCCACAGCAGTACAGAGTATTTCAGGGGAGAAGTGTGCTGATCATGTGGAGGTCACAGGGTAAGAGTTATATAGTGGAGGAGCAGGGTCCACAGCAGTACAGAGTATCTCAGGAGAGGAGTGTACTGATCATGTGGAGGTCACAGGGTGAGAGTTATATAGTGGAGGAGCAGGGTCCACAGCAGTACAGAGTATTTCAGGAGAGGAGTGTGCTGATCATGTGGAGGTCACAGGGTGAGAGTTATATAGTGGAGGAGCAGGGTCCACAGCAGTACAGAGTATTTCAGGAGAGGAGTGTGCTGATCATGTGGAGGTCACAGGGTTAGAGTTATACAGTGGAGGAGCAGGGTCCACAGCAGTACAGAATATTTCAGGAGAGGAGTGTGCTGATCATGTGGGGGTCACAGGGTGACAGTTATATAGTGGAGGAGCAGGGTCCACAGCAGTACAGAGTATTTCAGGGGAGGAGTGTGCTGATCATGTGGAGGTCACAGGGTAAGAGTTATATAGTGGAGGAGCAGGGTCCACAGCAGTACAGAGTATCTCAGGAGAGGAGTGTACTGATCATGTGGAGGTCACAGGGTGAGAGTTATATAGTGGAGGAGCAGGGTCCACAGCAGTACAGAGTATCTCAGGAGAGGAGTGTACTGATCATGTGGAGGTCACAGGGTGAGAGTTATATAGTGGAGGAGCAGGGTCCACAGCAGTACAGAGTATTTCAGGAGAGTAGTGTGCTGATCATGTGGAGGTCACAGGGTGAGAGTTATATAGTGGAGGAGCAGGGTCCACAGCATTACATAGTATTTCAGGAGAGGAGTGTGCTGATCAGGTGGAGGTCACAGGGTGAGAGTTATATAGTGGAGGAGCAGGGTCCACAGCAGTACAGAGTATTTCAGGAGAGGAGTGTGCTGATCATGTGGAGGGCACAGGGTGAGAGTTACATAGTGGATGAGCAGGGTCCAAAGCAGTACAGAGTATTTCAGTAGAGGAGTGTGCTGATCATGGGGAGGTCACAGGGTGAGAGTTATATAGTGGAGGGGCAGGGTCCACAGCAGTGCAGAGTATTTCAGGAGAGGAGTGTGCTGATCATGTGGAGGGCACAGGGTGAGAGTTATATAGTGGATGGGCAGGGTCCACAGCAGTACAGAGTATTTCAGGAGAGGAGTATGCTGATCATGTGGAGGTCACAGTGTGAGAGTGATATAGTGGAGGAGCAGGGTCCACAGCAGTCAGTACAGAGTATTTCAGGAGAGGAGTGTGCTGATCATGTGGAGGTCACAGGGTGAGTTATATAGTGGAGGAGCAGGGTCCACATCAGTACAGAGTATTTCAGGAGAGTAGTGTGCTGATCATGTGGTGGTCAAAGGGTGAGAGTTATATAGTGGAGGAGCAGGGTCCACAGCAGTACAGAGTCTTTCAAGAGAGGAGTATGCTGATCATGTGGAGGTCGCAGGGTGAGAGATATAGCGGAGGAGCAGTGTCCACAACATTACAGAGTATTTCAGAAGAGGGGTGTGCTGATCATGTGGAGGTCACAGGGTGAGAGTTATATAGTGCAGGAGCAGGGTCCACAGCAGTACAGAGTATTTCAGTAGAGGAGTGTGCTGATCATGTGGAGGTCACAGGGTGAGAGTTATATAGTGGAGGAGCAGGGTCCACAGCAGTACAGAGTATACAGGAGAGGAGTGTGCTGATCATGTAGGAGGTCATAGGGTGAGAGTTATATAGTGGAGGAGCAGGGTCCACAGCAGTACAGAGTATTTCAACAGAGGAGTGTGCTGATCATGTGGAGGGCACAGGGTGAGAGTTATATAGTGGAGGAGCAGGGTCCACAGCAGTACAGAGTATTTCAGGAGAGGAGTGTGCTGATCATGTGGAGGTCACAGGGTTAGAGTTATACAGTGGAGGAGCAGGGTCCACAGCAGTACAGAATATTTCAGGAGAGGAGTGTGCTGATCATGTGGGGGTCACAGGGTGACAGTTATATAGTGGAGGAGCAGGGTCCACAGCAGTACAGAGTATTTCAACAGAGGAGTGTGCTGATCACGTGGAGGTCACAGGGTGAGAGTTATATAGTGGAGGAGCAGGGTCCAAAGCAATACAGAGTATTTCAGGAGAGGAGTGTGCTGATCAGGTGGAGGGCACAGGGTGAGAGTTACATAGTGGATGAGCACGGTCCACAGCAGTACAGAGTATTTCAGGAGAGGAGTGTGCTGATCATGTGGAGGTCACAGGGTGAGAGTTATATAGTGGAGGAGCAGGGTCCACAGCAGTACAGAGTATTTCAGGAGAGGAGTGTGCTGATCATGTAGGAGGTCATAGGGTGAGAGTTATATAGTGGAGGAGCAGGGTCCACAGCAGTACAGAGTATCTCAGGAGAGGAGTGTGCTGATCATGTGGAGGTCACAGGGTCAGAGTTATATAGTAGAGGAGCAGGTGTTTCTGCGACCTGTAGTTCTCCTCGGTGACAATGATGGGAGTTGTAGGTTGTGAGGAGAGGAGGAGTAAGGATAAGTGTTATAGATTCAGGGTCAGGACCCGGGGACTTGGCTGCTGATTTGTCTTTTATCTAATCTCTGAGCCATTAAACTGGAACAACAAGTCACCAGGTTCAGACCTGAGATCAGCTGATACACTGCACCAGAAGAGCAGCTCAGCACTAACGAATCTATGGCCTCCATACTGCATCAGTTCTAGGAATAGGACGGACCCAGTAAGAGGGACATTGGCCCAGATGTGTGAGAGAAAAAATAGAGGGATTATCCCACAGCGACCAATCACAGCTCAGCTTTCACTTCACCAGAGCTCGTTAGCTGAGCTGTGATTGGTTGTTGTGAGAGGACTACACAACTTCCTGTCAGGAGTTTTGTCTCCTCAAGGCTTATCACCCTATTACACTGATCCCCCCGTCACTTATCACCCTATTACACTGATCCCCCCGTCACTTATCACCCTATTACACTGATTCCCCCCGTCACTTATCACCCTATTACACTGATCCACCCGGTCACTTATCACCCTATTACACTGATCCCCCCGGTCACTTATCACCCTATTACACTGATCCCCCCGTCACTTATTACCCTACTACACTGATCCCCCCGTCACTTATCACCCTACTACACTGATTCCCCCCGTCACTTATCACCCTACTACACTGATTCCCCCCGTCACTTATCACCCTACTACACTGATCCCCCCGTCACTTATCACCCTACTACACTGATCCCCCCCGTCACTTATCACCCTATTACACTGATCCCCCCGTCACTTATCACCCTATTACACTGATCCCCCCGGTCACTTATCACCCTATTACACTGATCCCCCCTGTCACTTATCACCCTATTACACTGATCCCCCGTCACTTATCACCCTACTACACTGATCCCCCCGTCACTTATCACCCTACTACACTGTTCCCCCCGGTCACTTATCACCCTATTACACTGATCCCCCCCGGTCACTTATCACCCTATTACACTGATCCCCCCCGTCACTTATCACCCTATTACACTGATCCCCCCCGTCACTTATCACCCTATTACACTGATCCCCCCGTCACTTATCACCCTATTACACTGATCCCCCCGTCACTTATCACCCTATTACACTGATCCCCCCGTCACTTATCACCCTATTACACTGATCCCCCGTCACTTATCACCCTATTACACTGATCCCCCCGTCACTTATCACCCTACTACACTGATTCCCCCCGTCACTTATCACCTTATTACACTGATCCCCCCGTCACTTATCACCCTATTACACTGATCCCCCCGTCACTTATCACCCTACTACACTGATTCCCCCCGTCACTTATCACCTTATTACACTGATCCCCCCCGTCACTTATCACCCTATTACACTGATCCCCCCGTCACTTATCACCCTATTACACTGATCCCCCCGTCACTTATCACCCTACTACACTGATCCCCCCCCGTCACTTATCACCCTACTACACTGATCCCCCCCCGTCACTTATCACCCTATTACACTGATCCCCCCGTCACTTATCACCCTATTACACTGATCCCCCCCGTCACTTATCACCCTATTACACTGATCCCCCCCGGTAACTTATCACCCTATTACACTGATCCCCCCCGGTCACTTATCACCCTATTACACTGATCCCCCCGTCACTTATCACCCTATTACACTGATTCCCCCCCGTCACTTATCACCCTATTACACTGATCCCCCTGTCACTTATCACCCTATTACACTGATCCCCCCGTCACTTATCACCCTATTACACTGATCCCCCCCGGTCACTTATCACCCTATTACACTGATCCCCCGGTCACTTATCACCCTATTACACTGATCCCCCCGTCACTTATCACCCTATTACACTGATCCCCCCCGTCACTTATCACCCTATTACACTGATCCCCCCCGGTCACTTATCACCCTATTACACTGATCCCCCCCGGTCACTTATCACCCTATTACACTGATCCCCCCCGTCACTTATCACCCTATTACACTGATTCCCCCCGTCACTTATCACCCTATTACACTGATCCCCCTGTCACTTATCACCCTATTACACTGATCCCCCCGTCACTTATCACCCTATTACACTGATCCCCCCCCGGTCACTTATCACCCTATTACACTGATCCCCCCGGTCACTTATCACCCTATTACACTGATCCCCCCGTCACTTATCACCCTATTACACTGATCCCCCCGTCACTTATCACCCTACTACACTGATCCCCCCGTCACTTATCACCCTATTACACTGATCCCCCCCCGTCACTTATCACCCTATTACACTGATCCCCCCCGGTCACTTATCACCCTATTACACTGATCCCCCCCGGTCACTTATCACCCTACTACACTGATCCCCCCCGTCACTTATCACCCTATTACACTGATCCCCCCCCGTCACTTATCACCCTATTACACTGATCCCCCCGTCACTTATCACCCTATTACACTGATCCCCCCGTCACTTATCACCCTATTACACTGATCCCCCCGTCACTTATCACCCTATTACACTGATCCCCCCGTCACTTATCACCCTATTACACTGATCCCCCCGGTCACTTATCACCCTATTACACTGATCCCCCCGGTCACTTATCACCCTATTACACTGATCCCCCCGTCACTTATCACCCTATTACACTGATCCTCCCGTCACTTATCACCCTATTACACTGATCCCCCCCGGTCACTTATCACCCTATTACACTGATCCCCCCCGGTCACTTATCACCCTACTACACTGATCCCCCCGTCACTTATCACCCTATTACACTGATCCCCCCCGTCACTTATCACCCTATTACACTGATCCCCCCGTCACTTATCACCCTATTACACTGATCCCCCCGTCACTTATCACCCTATTACACTGATCCCCCTGTCACTTATCACCCTATTACACTGATCCCCCCGTCACTTATCACCCTATTACACTGATCCCCCCGGTCACTTATCACCCTATTACACTGATCCCCCCGGTCACTTATCACCCTATTACACTGATCCCCCCGTCACTTATCACCCTACTACACTGATCCCCCCCGTCACTTATCACCCTATTACACTGATCCCCCCGTCACTTATCACCCTACTACACTGATTCCCCCCGTCACTTATCACCCTATTACACTGATCCCCCCTGTCACTTATCACCCTACTACACTGATCCCCCGTCACTTATCACCCTACTACACTGTTCCCCCCGGTCACTTATCACCCTATTACACTGATCCCCCCGGGTCACTTATCACCCTATTACACTGATCCCCCCGTCACTTATTACCCTATTACACTGATCCCCCCCGTCACTTATCACCCTACTACACTGATCCTCCCGTCACTTATCACCCTATTACACTGATCCCCCCGGTCGCTTATCACCCTATTACACTGATCCCCCCCGTCACTTATCACCCTATTACACTGATCCCCCCGTCACTTATCACCCTATTACACTGATCCCCCCCGTCACTTATCACCCTATTACACTGATCCCCCCGTCACTTATCACCCTATTACACTGATCCCCCCGTCACTTATCACCCTATTACACTGATCCCCCCGTCACTTATCACCCTATTACACTGATCCCCCGTCACTTATCACCCTATTACACTGATCCCCCCGTCACTTATCACCCTACTACACTGATTCCCCCCGTCACTTATCACCTTATTACACTGATCCCCCCCGTCACTTATCACCCTATTACACTGATCCCCCCGTCACTTATCACCCTATTACACTGATCCCCCCCGTCACTTATCACCCTACTACACTGATTCCCCCCCGTCACTTATCACCTTATTACACTGATCCCCCCCGTCACTTATCACCCTATTACACTGATCCCCCCGTCACTTATCACCCTACTACACTGATCCCCCCCGTCACTTATCAACCCTACTACACTGATCCCCCCCGTCACTTATCACCCTATTACACTGATCCCCCCGTCACTTATCACCCTATTACACTGATCCCCCCCGTCACTTATCACCCTATTACACTGATCCCCCCCGGTCACTTATCACCCTATTACACTGATCCCCCCGGTCACTTATCACCCTATTACACTGATCCCCCCCGTCACTTATCACCCTATTACACTGATTCCGCCCCGTCACTTATCACCCTATTACACTGATCCCCCCCGTCACTTATCACCCTATTACACTGATCCCCCCGTCACTTATCACCCTATTACACTGATCCCCCCCGTCACTTATCACCCTATTACACTGATCCCCCCGTCACTTATCACCCTATTACACTGATCCCCCCGTCACTTATCACCCTATTACACTGATTCCCCCCGTCACTTATCACCCTATTACACTGATCCCCCCCGTCACTTATCACCCTATTACACTGATCCCCCCGTCACTTATCACCCTATTACACTGATCCCCCCGGTCACTTATCACCCTATTACACTGATCCCCCCGGTCACTTATCACCCTATTACACTGATCCCCCCCGTCACTTATCACCCTATTACACTGATCCCCCCGTCACTTATCACCCTATTACACTGATCCCCCCGTCACTTATCACCCTACTACACTGATCCCCCCGTCACTTATCACCCTATTACACTGATCCCCCCCCGTCACTTATCACCCTATTACACTGATCCCCCCCGGTCACTTATCACCCTATTACACTGATCCCCCCCGGTCACTTATCACCCTACTACACTGATCCCCCCGTCACTTATCACCCTATTACACTGATCCCCCCCGTCACTTATCACCCTATTACACTGATCCCCCCGTCACTTATCACCCTATTACACTGATCCCCCCTGTCACTTATCACCCTATTACACTGATCCCCCCGTCACTTATAACCCTATTACACTGATCCCCCCCCGTCACTTATCACCCTATTACACTGATCCCCCCCGTCACTTATCACCCTATTACACTGATCCCCCCCGTCACTTATCACCCTATTACACTGATCCCCCCGTCACTTATCACCCTATTACACTGATCCCCCCCGGTCACTTATCACCCTATTACACTGATCCCCCAGTCACTTATCAACCTATTACACTGATCCCCCCGTCACTTATCACCCTATTACACTGATCCCCCCGTCACTTATCACCCTATTACACTGATCCCCCCGTCACTTATCACCCTATTACACTGATCCCCCCGTCACTTATCACCCTATTACACTGATCCCCCCTGTCACTTATCACCCTATTACACTGATCCCCCCCCTGTCACTTATCACCCTATTACACTGATCCCCCCCCGGTCACTTATCACCCTATTACACTGATCCCCCCCGTCACTTATCATCCTACTACACTGATCCCCCCGTCACTTATCACCCTATTACACTGATCCCCCCGTCACTTATCACCCTATTACACTGATCCCCCCCGTCACTTATCACCCTACTACACTGATCCCCCCGTCACTTATCACCCTATTACACTGATCCCCCCGTCACTTATCACC
>NW_026608547.1:0-63597 GCF_029499605.1 Hyla sarda | reverse complement strand
GCACAGAAAGTTGCAGGCCAAATATGTGTGACATTTCTGCGACTTTAGCTTCTAGAGCATTTTTACAACATTATACATAGGTGCTGAATACATAAAAAGCGACTGTTCAGCGACAGACAAGTCGCATCGGCTGAAAGTAGGCCAGAATGTCAGTCCATGTTGGAGCAGGTTTAGATACAGTCTAAAGCATAGATCTCAAAGTCTGTGCACAGAATTTAGCAAGGGCCTCGCACCTTCTGATGCATCAGGTAGGTGCACAATAGCATAGCCTAACCCTCTGTACTTTGGTCTATATTGATGCGGGACATAGACAGCCAGCTGATGACCAATCCATTAGTGCAATGGATGGCTGGAAGCATTTGTCTTTGCCTTTGCAATACCACAGAAGCAATGCATGGTCAATGTACAGCAATGACACACCTGTGTGAACAGCCAGGAGACCCCCCCCCCCCCCCCCCATGTTATGTTACATAGTTACATAGTTAGTACGGTCGAAAAAAGACATATGTCCATCACGTTCAACCAGGGAATTAAGGGGTAGGGGTGTGGCGCGATATTGGGGAAGGGATGAGATTTTATATTTCTTCATAAGCATTAATCTTATTTTGTCAATTAGGAACATTCAGCACCCACCCGCTATCAAGGCAGCTGCCTATCATGTCATGCCCTACCTGCACAGGTGTGCTGGCTACTCAAATGATCCAATTAAGGAGGCCATTTAGTCAGCAGCAGCAGAAGTCCTGTGCCTGGACGCTCCAACAGGGGCCAGACACAAGCAGAAGCAGAAGCAGCAGAAGCAGCAGCAGCACCACCTTTTGTTTTTTGGCTGCAGCAGCAGCAAGGCCCACAGGGCTGGCTAGCTGGCTAGCCAGCAAGCAGGTAGCAATGAAAGTAGGAATCTTTCTTTTTAACCCTGTAAGGGGGTGGTGCACTGTACCCGAAGATACTGCCATATCGGGTCAATGCATAGGGCGACGGAAGCAAGCTTCGAAATCGGCCCCCGTTCTCAAAAATCCATTTAATATATGGTCCCCAGATAGGGGACGTATCAGATATTAAACTGATAAGAACAGATACTACACTTGATCTTAGCCAAAAGGCCGAGAAGCGATAACCGTGAAAGGGGCGGGCCCAACAAGGTCCCCTTCATGGGCACTATCACTGCTTGCTGTCAGGGAGGCTGCCAGACAATTTTCCATGCACACTCTGGGCTGGGGGGCAGTCAACCACCAGTACACACAGCAGAACCTAAACCCATACCATTATTGCTAAGCAGCAAGACAGGGGCCCATTGCACTCCCACGGGGCCTTTTTAAATGCAATCCATAACCCGGATTTGCCAGGAACCCTTCTTACTCCTCCTACTTGCATGTGACACTGGGCTTAGGATCTGCATAGGAAACACACACACAAGCACACACCTACCTTTGTTGCCTGCAGATGCCTCCTTGGCTGTCCCCAAACGGTATCAAACCAACACCCACGGGAAGCTGTAAGCATAGAGGACATGCCTGCACCCCATTGGACTTACCTGTGTGGGTTAAATCCGGGTTATTTGACAACCTATGGCGGTGATGGTTCTGCTCAGGCAGAGCAGTGCTGATGCTCCTCATAAAGCTGTCGCTGCTGTGAAGGTTCTAGGTGACATCACAAATCCCTTTGGTTACATACACAACAAAGCTGGGTTGTTGTTGTTTACACTCTGCAAGGCCTGTGGAAGTGAGTGACATCATAGCACTGTAGTTCTGAGGGTTCAAGATGGATGCAACAATCTCCTGTTGCTTCTATGAAGGCCGTAATAGACGACATCACCAAACAGCTCCATAGTCACATACACAGCAAAGGAGAGATGTTGTTTACACCTAGTGATGTCAGTGGTATTGAGTGACATCACAGCACAGTGCTAAGGCTCCTGGGCCTGGACACAGCAGCGGCTGCAATATCTCAACGGAGAATACGTTTATATCTATGTGTGTGTGTGCGCATATATATATATATATATATATATATATATATATATATATATATATATATATATTTCTCCGCCGAAATCACTTTTAAACCCATTTCCACCTTTTTTTCCCTTCTCTTCCTCTTACTTTTTTTTCACGTTTTTTTACATTTTTCTCCTTTTCGCCTCTTTTCTGGGCGTATTATTCTTCTTTTTCTTCTTTTTTTTCGTCTAATGCATACCCCATCAGTGCAGCAATGCTTATTCAATACCGCCAGCAGATGGAGACACTGGGGGATAATTTTCTAAGGATTTATACTGATTTTTCCTGTCTGAATTTGTCGCACAGAAAGTTGCAGGCCAAATATGTGTGACATTTCTGCGACTTTAGCTTCTAGAGCATTTTTACAACATTATACATAGGTGCTGAATACATAAAAAGCGACTGTTCAGCGACAGACAAGTCGCATCGGCTGAAAGTAGGCCAGAATGTCAGTCCATGTTGGAGCAGGTTTAGATACAGTCTAAAGCATAGATCTCAAAGTCTGTGCACAGAATTTAGCAAGGGCCTCGCACCTTCTGATGCATCAGGTAGGTGCACAATAGCATAGCCTAACCCTCTGTACTTTGGTCTATATTGATGCGGGACATAGACAGCCAGCTGATGACCAATCCATTAGTGCAATGGATGGCTGGAAGCATTTGTCTTTGCCTTTGCAATACCACAGAAGCAATGCATGGTCAATGTACAGCAATGACACACCTGTGTGAACAGCCAGGAGACCCCCCCCCCCCCCCCCCATGTTATGTTACATAGTTACATAGTTAGTACGGTCGAAAAAAGACATATGTCCATCACGTTCAACCAGGGAATTAAGGGGTAGGGGTGTGGCGCGATATTGGGGAAGGGATGAGATTTTATATTTCTTCATAAGCATTAATCTTATTTTGTCAATTAGGAACATTCAGCACCCACCCGCTATCAAGGCAGCTGCCTATCATGTCATGCCCTACCTGCACAGGTGTGCTGGCTACTCAAATGATCCAATTAAGGAGGCCATTTAGTCAGCAGCAGCAGAAGTCCTGTGCCTGGACGCTCCAACAGGGGCCAGACACAAGCAGAAGCAGCAGAAGCAGCAGCAGCACCACCTTTTGTTTTTTGGCTGCAGCAGCAGCAAGGCCCACAGGGCTGGCTAGCTGGCTAGCCAGCAAGCAGGTAGCAATGAAAGTAGGAATCTTTCTTTTTAACCCTGTAAGGGGGTGGTGCACTGTACCCGAAGATACTGCCATATCGGGTCAATGCATAGGGCGACGGAAGCAAGCTTCGAAATCGGCCCCCGTTCTCAAAAATCCATTTAATATATGGTCCCCAGATAGGGGACGTATCAGATATTAAACTGATAAGAACAGATACTACACTTGATCTTAGCCAAAAGGCCGAGAAGCGATAACCGTGAAAGGGGCGGGCCCAACAAGGTCCCCTTCATGGGCACTATCACTGCTTGCTGTCAGGGAGGCTGCCAGACAATTTTCCATGCACACTCTGGGCTGGGGGGCAGTCAACCACCAGTACACACAGCAGAACCTAAACCCATACCATTATTGCTAAGCAGCAAGACAGGGGCCCATTGCACTCCCACGGGGCCTTTTTAAATGCAATCCATAACCCGGATTTGCCAGGAACCCTTCTTACTCCTCCTACTTGCATGTGACACTGGGCTTAGGATCTGCATAGGAAACACACACACAAGCACACACCTACCTTTGTTGCCTGCAGATGCCTCCTTGGCTGTCCCCAAACGGTATCAAACCAACACCCACGGGAAGCTGTAAGCATAGAGGACATGCCTGCACCCCATTGGACTTACCTGTGTGGGTTAAATCCGGGTTATTTGACAACCTATGGCGGTGATGGTTCTGCTCAGGCAGAGCAGTGCTGATGCTCCTCATAAAGCTGTCGCTGCTGTGAAGGTTCTAGGTGACATCACAAATCCCTTTGGTTACATACACAACAAAGCTGGGTTGTTGTTGTTTACACTCTGCAAGGCCTGTGGAAGTGAGTGACATCATAGCACTGTAGTTCTGAGGGTTCAAGATGGATGCAACAATCTCCTGTTGCTTCTATGAAGGCCGTAATAGACGACATCACCAAACAGCTCCATAGTCACATACACAGCAAAGGAGAGATGTTGTTTACACCTAGTGATGTCAGTGGTATTGAGTGACATCACAGCACAGTGCTAAGGCTCCTGGGCCTGGACACAGCAGCGGCTGCAATATCTCAACGGAGAATACGTTTATATCTATGTGTGTGTGTGCGCATATATATATATATATATATATATATATATATATATATATATATATATTTCTCCGCCGAAATCACTTTTAAACCCATTTCCACCTTTTTTTCCCTTCTCTTCCTCTTACTTTTTTTTCACGTTTTTTTACGTTTTTCTCCTTTTCGCCTCTTTTCTGGGCGTATTATTCTTCTTTTTCTTCTTTTTTTTCGTCTAATGCATACCCCATCAGTGCAGCAATGCTTATTCAATACCGCCAGCAGATGGAGACACTGGGGGATAATTTTCTAAGGATTTATACTGATTTTTCCTGTCTGAATTTGTCGCACAGAAAGTTGCAGGCCAAATATGTGTGACATTTCTGCGACTTTAGCTTCTAGAGCATTTTTACAACATTATACATAGGTGCTGAATACATAAAAAGCGACTGTTCAGCGACAGACAAGTCGCATCGGCTGAAAGTAGGCCAGAATGTCAGTCCATGTTGGAGCAGGTTTAGATACAGTCTAAAGCATAGATCTCAAAGTCTGTGCACAGAATTTAGCAAGGGCCTCGCACCTTCTGATGCATCAGGTAGGTGCACAATAGCATAGCCTAACCCTCTGTACTTTGGTCTATATTGATGCGGGACATAGACAGCCAGCTGATGACCAATCCATTAGTGCAATGGATGGCTGGAAGCATTTGTCTTTGCCTTTGCAATACCACAGAAGCAATGCATGGTCAATGTACAGCAATGACACACCTGTGTGAACAGCCAGGAGACCCCCCCCCCCCCCCCCCATGTTATGTTACATAGTTACATAGTTAGTACGGTCGAAAAAAGACATATGTCCATCACGTTCAACCAGGGAATTAAGGGGTAGGGGTGTGGCGCGATATTGGGGAAGGGATGAGATTTTATATTTCTTCATAAGCATTAATCTTATTTTGTCAATTAGGAACATTCAGCACCCACCCGCTATCAAGGCAGCTGCCTATCATGTCATGCCCTACCTGCACAGGTGTGCTGGCTACTCAAATGATCCAATTAAGGAGGCCATTTAGTCAGCAGCAGCAGAAGTCCTGTGCCTGGACGCTCCAACAGGGGCCAGACACAAGCAGAAGCAGCAGAAGCAGCAGCAGCACCACCTTTTGTTTTTTGGCTGCAGCAGCAGCAAGGCCCACAGGGCTGGCTAGCTGGCTAGCCAGCAAGCAGGTAGCAATGAAAGTAGGAATCTTTCTTTTTAACCCTGTAAGGGGGTGGTGCACTGTACCCGAAGATACTGCCATATCGGGTCAATGCATAGGGCGACGGAAGCAAGCTTCGAAATCGGCCCCCGTTCTCAAAAATCCATTTAATATATGGTCCCCAGATAGGGGACGTATCAGATATTAAACTGATAAGAACAGATACTACACTTGATCTTAGCCAAAAGGCCGAGAAGCGATAACCGTGAAAGGGGCGGGCCCAACAAGGTCCCCTTCATGGGCACTATCACTGCTTGCTGTCAGGGAGGCTGCCAGACAATTTTCCATGCACACTCTGGGCTGGGGGGCAGTCAACCACCAGTACACACAGCAGAACCTAAACCCATACCATTATTGCTAAGCAGCAAGACAGGGGCCCATTGCACTCCCACGGGGCCTTTTTAAATGCAATCCATAACCCGGATTTGCCAGGAACCCTTCTTACTCCTCCTACTTGCATGTGACACTGGGCTTAGGATCTGCATAGGAAACACACACACAAGCACACACCTACCTTTGTTGCCTGCAGATGCCTCCTTGGCTGTCCCCAAACGGTATCAAACCAACACCCACGGGAAGCTGTAAGCATAGAGGACATGCCTGCACCCCATTGGACTTACCTGTGTGGGTTAAATCCGGGTTATTTGACAACCTATGGCGGTGATGGTTCTGCTCAGGCAGAGCAGTGCTGATGCTCCTCATAAAGCTGTCGCTGCTGTGAAGGTTCTAGGTGACATCACAAATCCCTTTGGTTACATACACAACAAAGCTGGGTTGTTGTTGTTTACACTCTGCAAGGCCTGTGGAAGTGAGTGACATCATAGCACTGTAGTTCTGAGGGTTCAAGATGGATGCAACAATCTCCTGTTGCTTCTATGAAGGCCGTAATAGACGACATCACCAAACAGCTCCATAGTCACATACACAGCAAAGGAGAGATGTTGTTTACACCTAGTGATGTCAGTGGTATTGAGTGACATCACAGCACAGTGCTAAGGCTCCTGGGCCTGGACACAGCAGCGGCTGCAATATCTCAACGGAGAATACGTTTATATCTATGTGTGTGTGTGCGCATATATATATATATATATATATATATATATATATATATATATATTCTCCGCCGAAATCACTTTTAAACCCATTTCCACCTTTTTTTCCCTTCTCTTCCTCTTACTTTTTTTTCACGTTTTTTTACGTTTTTCTCCTTTTCGCCTCTTTTCTGGGCGTATTATTCTTCTTTTTCTTCTTTTTTTTCGTCTAATGCATACCCCATCAGTGCAGCAATGCTTATTCAATACCGCCAGCAGATGGAGACACTGGGGGATAATTTTCTAAGGATTTATACTGATTTTTCCTGTCTGAATTTGTCGCACAGAAAGTTGCAGGCCAAATATGTGTGACATTTCTGCGACTTTAGCTTCTAGAGCATTTTTACAACATTATACATAGGTGCTGAATACATAAAAAGCGACTGTTCAGCGACAGACAAGTCGCATCGGCTGAAAGTAGGCCAGAATGTCAGTCCATGTTGGAGCAGGTTTAGATACAGTCTAAAGCATAGATCTCAAAGTCTGTGCACAGAATTTAGCAAGGGCCTCGCACCTTCTGATGCATCAGGTAGGTGCACAATAGCATAGCCTAACCCTCTGTACTTTGGTCTATATTGATGCGGGACATAGACAGCCAGCTGATGACCAATCCATTAGTGCAATGGATGGCTGGAAGCATTTGTCTTTGCCTTTGCAATACCACAGAAGCAATGCATGGTCAATGTACAGCAATGACACACCTGTGTGAACAGCCAGGAGACCCCCCCCCCCCCCCCCCCCCCATGTTATGTTACATAGTTACATAGTTAGTACGGTCGAAAAAAGACATATGTCCATCACGTTCAACCAGGGAATTAAGGGGTAGGGGTGTGGCGCGATATTGGGGAAGGGATGAGATTTTATATTTCTTCATAAGCATTAATCTTATTTTGTCAATTAGGAACATTCAGCACCCACCCGCTATCAAGGCAGCTGCCTATCATGTCATGCCCTACCTGCACAGGTGTGCTGGCTACTCAAATGATCCAATTAAGGAGGCCATTTAGTCAGCAGCAGCAGAAGTCCTGTGCCTGGACGCTCCAACAGGGGCCAGACACAAGCAGAAGCAGCAGAAGCAGCAGCAGCACCACCTTTTGTTTTTTGGCTGCAGCAGCAGCAAGGCCCACAGGGCTGGCTAGCTGGCTAGCCAGCAAGCAGGTAGCAATGAAAGTAGGAATCTTTCTTTTTAACCCTGTAAGGGGGTGGTGCACTGTACCCGAAGATACTGCCATATCGGGTCAATGCATAGGGCGACGGAAGCAAGCTTCGAAATCGGCCCCCGTTCTCAAAAATCCATTTAATATATGGTCCCCAGATAGGGGACGTATCAGATATTAAACTGATAAGAACAGATACTACACTTGATCTTAGCCAAAAGGCCGAGAAGCGATAACCGTGAAAGGGGCGGGCCCAACAAGGTCCCCTTCATGGGCACTATCACTGCTTGCTGTCAGGGAGGCTGCCAGACAATTTTCCATGCACACTCTGGGCTGGGGGGCAGTCAACCACCAGTACACACAGCAGAACCTAAACCCATACCATTATTGCTAAGCAGCAAGACAGGGGCCCATTGCACTCCCACGGGGCCTTTTTAAATGCAATCCATAACCCGGATTTGCCAGGAACCCTTCTTACTCCTCCTACTTGCATGTGACACTGGGCTTAGGATCTGCATAGGAAACACACACACAAGCACACACCTACCTTTGTTGCCTGCAGATGCCTCCTTGGCTGTCCCCAAACGGTATCAAACCAACACCCACGGGAAGCTGTAAGCATAGAGGACATGCCTGCACCCCATTGGACTTACCTGTGTGGGTTAAATCCGGGTTATTTGACAACCTATGGCGGTGATGGTTCTGCTCAGGCAGAGCAGTGCTGATGCTCCTCATAAAGCTGTCGCTGCTGTGAAGGTTCTAGGTGACATCACAAATCCCTTTGGTTACATACACAACAAAGCTGGGTTGTTGTTGTTTACACTCTGCAAGGCCTGTGGAAGTGAGTGACATCATAGCACTGTAGTTCTGAGGGTTCAAGATGGATGCAACAATCTCCTGTTGCTTCTATGAAGGCCGTAATAGACGACATCACCAAACAGCTCCATAGTCACATACACAGCAAAGGAGAGATGTTGTTTACACCTAGTGATGTCAGTGGTATTGAGTGACATCACAGCACAGTGCTAAGGCTCCTGGGCCTGGACACAGCAGCGGCTGCAATATCTCAACGGAGAATACGTTTATATCTATGTGTGTGTGTGCGCATATATATATATATATATATATATATATATATATATATATATATATTTCTCCGCCGAAATCACTTTTAAACCCATTTCCACCTTTTTTTCCCTTCTCTTCCTCTTACTTTTTTTTCACGTTTTTTTACGTTTTTCTCCTTTTCGCCTCTTTTCTGGGCGTATTATTCTTCTTTTTCTTCTTTTTTTTCGTCTAATGCATACCCCATCAGTGCAGCAATGCTTATTCAATACCGCCAGCAGATGGAGACACTGGGGGATAATTTTCTAAGGATTTATACTGATTTTTCCTGTCTGAATTTGTCGCACAGAAAGTTGCAGGCCAAATATGTGTGACATTTCTGCGACTTTAGCTTCTAGAGCATTTTTACAACATTATACATAGGTGCTGAATACATAAAAAGCGACTGTTCAGCGACAGACAAGTCGCATCGGCTGAAAGTAGGCCAGAATGTCAGTCCATGTTGGAGCAGGTTTAGATACAGTCTAAAGCATAGATCTCAAAGTCTGTGCACAGAATTTAGCAAGGGCCTCGCACCTTCTGATGCATCAGGTAGGTGCACAATAGCATAGCCTAACCCTCTGTACTTTGGTCTATATTGATGCGGGACATAGACAGCCAGCTGATGACCAATCCATTAGTGCAATGGATGGCTGGAAGCATTTGTCTTTGCCTTTGCAATACCACAGAAGCAATGCATGGTCA
The DNA here is from genome assembly GCF_029499605.1 of Hyla sarda. Classification (NCBI taxonomy): domain Eukaryota; kingdom Metazoa; phylum Chordata; class Amphibia; order Anura; family Hylidae; genus Hyla; species Hyla sarda. Next base: position 54,059 of record NW_026608547.1, on the reverse strand, counting down.
ATGTACAGCAATGACACACCTGTGTGAACAGCCAGGAGACCCCCCCCCCCCCATGTTATGTTACATAGTTACATAGTTAGTACGGTCGAAAAAAGACATATGTCCATCACGTTCAACCAGGGAATTAAGGGGTAGGGGTGTGGCGCGATATTGGGGAAGGGATGAGATTTTATATTTCTTCATAAGCATTAATCTTATTTTGTCAATTAGGAACATTCAGCACCCACCCGCTATCAAGGCAGCTGCCTATCATGTCATGCCCTACCTGCACAGGTGTGCTGGCTACTCAAATGATCCAATTAAGGAGGCCATTTAGTCAGCAGCAGCAGAAGTCCTGTGCCTGGACGCTCCAACAGGGGCCAGACACAAGCAGAAGCAGCAGAAGCAGCAGCAGCAGCACCACCTTTTGTTTTTTGGCTGCAGCAGCAGCAAGGCCCACAGGGCTGGCTAGCTGGCTAGCCAGCAAGCAGGTAGCAATGAAAGTAGGAATCTTTCTTTTTAACCCTGTAAGGGGGTGGTGCACTGTACCCGAAGATACTGCCATATCGGGTCAATGCATAGGGCGACGGAAGCAAGCTTCGAAATCGGCCCCCGTTCTCAAAAATCCATTTAATATATGGTCCCCAGATAGGGGACGTATCAGATATTAAACTGATAAGAACAGATTTTTTTTTTTTTTTTATTGAAAAGGAAATATACAATACATAACCAAGTAAATCATTCAAAAAATTACATATTCATCTGAAAACACATGAATAACACATATTTGACATATACAATATATACAGGAAGCATGTCTTTACATGTACATTTAACAAAAAGCTTTCCCTTCATGACTTTCCCTCAGAAAAAATAAATTGCAGCGGATTCTGTCCCTCCAACTGTCCCTTCATATCAGGATATAATCTGTAAGAAAAGAAAAAGAAAGACAAATAAGAATACAATCATAACCAGTACTTCCATTTTTTGTGTTTCCAGATCCCCTCTGCATCATCAGAACCATAGTTTTTCCTATCACATAATACGTAAAGGTAAATTTTACCACGGATCATGCCCAGACATTCCTTCACACTTACTTCAGTTTGATTGAAAATCCTAATATTCCTTACATCCCACAGAACCTCTTTTACACAATTTACTATGAACCATAACACTCTTGCCTTCTCTCTCTCCACTGCACACAAACCAAACATCATCATATTAAAGGATAAGATTTCAATTCCAGTAAGATTTTTAATTAGACCAGACATTTTTCTCCACACAGACTTCGCATAACCACACTCCCAAAACACATGTACATAATTCTCACATCCACCGCAACCATCCCTGGGACACACTTCACTGTCTACCAATCTCCTTCTCCTCTGAAATTCCCTTGTTGGCAGACACCCATGAGCTAACATCCAAGACAAGTCCTTTTGTTTATTTGTCAGTTCCTTGTGACTGACATTTTTCCACACTACCTTACAATCCTTCTCAGACAGACCTCCCACACATTCCACTGTTTCTCTCTGCTCCAACACTTTCATCACCTTCTTACTATCATTCCATTCAGTCACACATTCCAGATTATTTTTCCTGACACACCGCCCTATTCTCTGATAGAACCAAGGAACCTCAAAACTTACAGGTACCCTTAAGTCCCTTTCCATTAGCTTATATTTCAACAACACATTACCAGCCAAATACCTTACCATGCACCCAAACACACATTCCTTCTTACTTACAGCGAGACAAAAACTGACATACTTCACAGCCAGGAACACTTCCACATTCATCATTCCTTTCCCACCATGCATTCTGCTTTTCACCACCTTCCCACGACTCAATTTCTCCATCCTTGAATTCCATAAGAAAACAAAGATCTGCCTGATAATTCTTGCCAGACACCTATCCGGTGGAGGAAACACATAATTAACATAAAGCAAAATAGGAATTATAACAGCTTTAATAACCAGAATCCTTCCCTCAATCGATAAAGTCCTTAAAGACCAGAAGTTTATTTTATTCCCCACCCTCCCCAAAACCCTCTCCCAACTTTCTTTCCCATACAAATCATTATCAAACACCACCCCAAGCACTTCCACACCCCCCTCTCTCACAGGCCACTCGCACAACCCACTCTCTCCCCACCCCTCAAAAAATTTACAACCACTCTTCCCAACATTAAGCTTAAACCCACTCATTAAACAGAAACACTCAATCAATAACTTAGCACGCCTTACCCCTGCCATTGACTTACATACAACAGTAACATCATCCATGTAACCAATCACTCGCATATCCTTCCCATGACTACCAGGTATTTCTATACCCCGCATCACCTTATCTCTCCTAATCATCCCCAACAAAGGCTCAATCATACAAATAAAAAGAATTGGCGACAGGGGACACCCCTGCCGCACTCCAGATTTTATACTCACTTCCCTACTCAGAAAACCATTGACCTGAATCTTACTATAAATGTCCCTATACAAACATTCAATCCACTTCACCATTCTGTCCGGCACATTCATCCTCCTCAAAACCCTAAACAATAAATCATGCACCACCCTATCATACGCTTTTTCAAAATCCACCGTAACAACAGCCACACCTTGCTTCCTAGTTTTACAGTCCCACAATACATCCCTCAGACCTAACAGACATTCAGAAATCCTACGATCAGGCACTGTACACATTTGCTCCTCACCTACCATACAATCAATCACATCCTTTAACCTATTCGCAATAACTTTAGCAATAATTTTGTAATCACAATTCAAGAGCGCTATAGGCCTCCAATTTTTAAGATCCCTCTTATCCCCTTTTTTAAACAATAACACAGTCACACTCTCACTCATACTTTTAGATAACTTCCCTCTCCTAAGTACTTCCTTACACACCTCCCATACATAATCCCCTAACATATCCCAAAACACAAGATAAAATTCCACAGGCAAACCATCACTCCCTGCCACCTTTCCTTTCTTCATCCCATTCACAGCATCCTCCACCTCACTCTTCCTCACATCCTCTTCCATAAAGAACCCATCAATTTCATCCAAACGCTTATCCACATATCCCAAACATTCCTCCTCTAGAGTCACGTCCCGCTCCTTCTCCGTGAATAAATCAGAATAAAACTTCCACACTTCCTCTAACACCTCATCCTTACCAAAGACCTCTACCCCATCATTCGTAAAAACACTCATCATCTCAGTTTTTTTACTGAATGCCTTTTTAAAGAAAAATTTGCTACATTTCTCATCCTTCTCTTTCACTTCAACCCTAGCCTGTGCAATAATCTTCCTTCCATTCCTCTCCAGACACTCATTCACACTTCCACGAGCTTCCTCAATCTCCTTCTCAACACTCATCCCCAAACGCCTCAATTCATACAAATACTCTAACCTTCTTTGCCATCTCTCATACTCTTCTCTATCTTTCCTCCCTTTCTCACACCCTTTTTTAATAAAAAACCTTTTAGTCTCTAACTTCACCCACTCCCACCACTCAACCACACTATAAAATGCATCCTTCCTCAACACCCATCCATCAAAACGCTCCCTATATTCTTGTAATACACATTCATTATCCAATAAAGACACATTCAACTTCCAAACACCCTTTCCATACTCACTTAGACCACCACCTTTTACCACACACTCAATCCAGGCATGATCCGTGAACGGTAACCTCCTCCGTCTGAAATTAGAAACAGACATTAGTTTTGAGACAAAAATGAAATCAATACGCGAACTTGTATTGTTAGAAAAATATGTATAACCGATAGTACCATCATTATGGGCAACAAAGGAATCCTTTAACCCAAATAAATTTACAATCTCTTTAAGCTGCTTACTAGTACTGTCTAAACCAGACCCACCACCCACCGTAGTACTACTCCTATCCCCCTCTGTTATTATACAATTGAAATCCCCTATAAGGAACACATCATCCCTCCCACTCAAAAAGAAATATAATTTCTCAAACACCTCCCCTCTTTCCTTCCTCCCAGTTGGAGCATAAACATTAATTACTTTATATGTGAAACCCCTGAAAATAAAATGCACTAATAATACCCTACCCGGAACAATATGGACAACTTTTTTAACAACAAACTCATTACTTTTGAACAAAATCCCCACCCCCGAATTACGTTCCATTGAACCAGACCATACCGATTGCCCATAAGGCCAGGAGATATTTGGCTCCCCATCCAAGCAGCACTCCTGGAGACCTAGAACATCAAAAGAATATCTAGAAAGTAAATCAAAAATGGCGGATCTCCTTTCTAAAGATCTAATACTGCGGACATTTAGAGAACCAATTGTTAAACTCATTCAAACATTTGAAGGAAAAAAAGGAAATACAAAATCAAGCATTATCAAAAGGAGGCCTAGCCTTTCCCCGACCTCTACCCTTATTTTTTGCCTCCCCTTCCTTAAACTTAAGAGTCTTTGTCAATTTTTTGACTGAACATTCCTCCAAATAACCTGTGCCCAGGGAGGATAAAGAGGAGTCAGAATCAATCTGACATGACGACCCTCCACCTGCCTCCTCCCTTCCCGGGCTAGGAAAGTCCTCAATCCTTTGACTCTGAGGAGTCGGACAGTCATCCTCCGATTCTTCCACCGGCATCTTTCTCTTCAAGGATTCTTTGTCCACAGTCATCTCCTCTGGCGGATCAGAGGCCTCCGAAACAGATGCCCCCGAAACAGACTCCGCCTTCTCCCCCTCTGCCACCAAAGCATCCGGAACAGACCTAGAAATGGAAGGAAAAACAGGGGCAGACTCTGCTTCACTGGTCAGCACGCTAACCTCTGCATCGCCTGCCCTGGCAGCATTGGAGTCCTCAGGAACTGTCCCACCTCGAAGAGCCATTGCATATGATCGGGGTGCCCCGGACTGGTAAGTGGGGCAACTCCTAGCCAGGTGATCCGAAGAACCACAGAAATGACACTTGCGTTTCTCGGGACAGTCTGCAGTGCGGTGATCAGGCTTGTGGCAGTTCCTGCAAACCTGCCCGGTTGTACAGTTCTCTCTGGTATGACCAAAGCAAAAACAGTCCCGGCAAAAACTTGGCATCCCCGGGTAGTGCAGAAACCCCCTGTTGTTCCCTATCGCAAAGTTCTGCGGGGGGTGACAAAAACCTTCAGCACCACCCTCGGGGGCAGGCCTAAACTCCACCCAAAAACGTCTCATGCCTGTGAAAGTCCCCAGGATGTTATTTTTCCTCTCCGCACCAGAAACAGACACACAATACCTTCTTAGAAAGGTCTGGATCTCCTCATCCCGCACAAAAGGGTTGTACATATGCACTACCACTGGAACTTTCTTAGGCCGAGCCTCGCAGGAAATGAATCGGATCCCTTGTAGGTCAGGGTGAGAAGCATTCTCCTTACTCCGGTAGAGACAGGTACGGAGAACATCCAGGTTGTAGAAGGTCACGTCAAAGAATCCTTGGCTGGGAAAGACCTGGACACAGAAGATGGAAGCATGCGGCATCCTCAGCACTCCTTCCACGACCTTCTGCTGGACATGCAAAATCCCGTAGGCACTCCTCTTTTCCTCCTCGATAAACAGCCGTACTGTATTAGGAGCGTTCGGCGCATTAGCCATCCTCTCCGGCAGACCCGTCCTCCGATGATCACCTTCCCGTTATCCTGGGACTAAGCCCTCTCCCCAATAGCAGCAGGTGGGTGAAGCCCAGGCAATAAACCTGGGCGATCCCACAAGGCCGAGGAGAGGGGTACCCGAATACCTTAGGGCAAGACACTTGATCTTAGCCAAAAGGCCGAGAAGCGATAACCGTGAAAGGGGCGGGCCCAACAAGGTCCCCTTCATGGGCACTATCACTGCTTGCTGTCAGGGAGGCTGCCAGACAATTTTCCATGCACACTCTGGGCTGGGGGGCAGTCAACCACCAGTACACACAGCAGAACCTAAACCCATACCATTATTGCTAAGCAGCAAGACAGGGGCCCATTGCACTCCCACGGGGCCTTTTTAAATGCAATCCATAACCCGGATTTGCCAGGAACCCTTCTTACTCCTCCTACTTGCATGTGACACTGGGCTTAGGATCTGCATAGGAAACACACACACAAGCACACACCTACCTTTGTTGCCTGCAGATGCCTCCTTGGCTGTCCCCAAACGGTATCAAACCAACACCCACGGGAAGCTGTAAGCATAGAGGACATGCCTGCACCCCATTGGACTTACCTGTGTGGGTTAAATCCGGGTTATTTGACAACCTATGGCGGTGATGGTTCTGCTCAGGCAGAGCAGTGCTGATGCTCCTCATAAAGCTGTCGCTGCTGTGAAGGTTCTAGGTGACATCACAAATCCCTTTGGTTACATACACAACAAAGCTGGGTTGTTGTTGTTTACACTCTGCAAGGCCTGTGGAAGTGAGTGACATCATAGCACTGTAGTTCTGAGGGTTCTAGATGGATGCAACAATCTCCTGTTGCTTCTATGAAGGCCGTAATAGACGACATCACCAAACAGCTCCATAGTCACATACACAGCAAAGGAGAGATGTTGTTTACACCTAGTGATGTCAGTGGTATTGAGTGACATCACAGCACAGTGCTAAGGCTCCTGGGCCTGGACACAGCAGCGGCTGCAATATCTCAACGGAGAATACGTTTATATCTATGTGTGTGTGTGCGCATATATATATATATATATATATATATATATATATATATATATATATATATATATATATTCTCCGCCGAAATCACTTTTAAACCCATTTCCACCTTTTTTCCCTTCTCTTCCTCTTACTTTTTTTTCACGTTTTTTTACGTTTTTCTCCTTTTCGCCTCTTTTCTGGGCGTATTATTCTTCTTTTTCTTCTTTTTTTTCGTCTAATGCATACCCCATCAGTGCAGCAATGCTTATTCAATACCGCCAGCAGATGGAGACACTGGGGGATAATTTTCTAAGGATTTATACTGATTTTTCCTGTCTGAATTTGTCGCACAGAAAGTTGCAGGCCAAATATGTGTGACATTTCTGCGACTTTAGCTTCTAGAGCATTTTTACAACATTATACATAGGTGCTGAATACATAAAAAGCGACTGTTCAGCGACAGACAAGTCGCATCGGCTGAAAGTAGGCCAGAATGTCAGTCCATGTTGGAGCAGGTTTAGATACAGTCTAAAGCATAGATCTCAAAGTCTGTGCACAGAATTTAGCAAGGGCCTCGCACCTTCTGATGCATCAGGTAGGTGCACAATAGCATAGCCTAACCCTCTGTACTTTGGTCTATATTGATGCGGGACATAGACAGCCAGCTGATGACCAATCCATTAGTGCAATGGATGGCTGGAAGCATTTGTCTTTGCCTTTGCAATACCACAGAAGCAATGCATGGTCAATGTACAGCAATGACACACCTGTGTGAACAGCCAGGAGACCCCCCCCCCATGTTATGTTACATAGTTACATAGTTAGTACGGTCGAAAAAAGACATATGTCCATCACGTTCAACCAGGGAATTAAGGGGTAGGGGTGTGGCGCGATATTGGGGAAGGGATGAGATTTTATATTTCTTCATAAGCATTAATCTTATTTTGTCAATTAGGAACATTCAGCACCCACCCGCTATCAAGGCAGCTGCCTATCATGTCATGCCCTACCTGCACAGGTGTGCTGGCTACTCAAATGATCCAATTAAGGAGGCCATTTAGTCAGCAGCAGCAGAAGTCCTGTGCCTGGACGCTCCAACAGGGGCCAGACACAAGCAGAAGCAGCAGAAGCAGCAGCAGCACCACCTTTTGTTTTTTGGCTGCAGCAGCAGCAAGGCCCACAGGGCTGGCTAGCTGGCTAGCCAGCAAGCAGGTAGCAATGAAAGTAGGAATCTTTCTTTTTAACCCTGTAAGGGGGTGGTGCACTGTACCCGAAGATACTGCCATATCGGGTCAATGCATAGGGCGACGGAAGCAAGCTTCGAAATCGGCCCCCGTTCTCAAAAATCCATTTAATATATGGTCCCCAGATAGGGGACGTATCAGATATTAAACTGATAAGAACAGATTTTTTTTTTTTTTTTTTTTTTTTATCTAAAGCCGAGGAACGTGCTTTCGATTCACCCAAAGTGCAAGAAAAAGTGCAAACGTGTTACACTAAAAAAACGTGCACAAAGGATGCGGTCTATCGCAAGCCCTTCTCCGATAGGAGAGAGGCCCCCCAACAAACCTTACCCTTCGCCTCCGGACCAAAAGGTACCTGCGAGGTTCCAGGTTCGATGTCCCTTTTCGCCGAAGCTACTAGGGGACCACAAATGCTCCCGGCATCCCCCTTGGCGTTAGCCAAGGTATCTGCCCGCAGAGCCGATTACGGTAGGTACCCTGCCAAAGCAGGAGTACCCGGGGTGTTTGCAGGGAGGTGCGGAACCTAATGGCCACACACACCTCCCCTAGACCGCCAGGAGGGACACCCAGAAGGGCTACCGCATCCTGACCAATCCTGTGAACACACAACACGCAAAAAGTGACACAGTGAGACAAAAAAGAAATAAATAAGTGAATGTGTGCAGATATACTGCCCGGACATCCGGCCGGATCTATAAAAAATTTCTCTGATCCTAGCCAGAAGGCCGGGAATCAAGAGGTGAGTGCCACAAGGTGAAAAGATTATGGTGCCCGTGCTTCAACTCAGTGAGCCTATTCTCCCAGTGAGTTTCGGCACCTCGGGGTCACCACTCCCCGAGGCACAAAGTACCTCGGCTCTAGACCCTCTCAGCCTCATGGCGAGACCCGGAGGGAACAGGTCACATCGGGGCAGCCGTCGAGCTGATTCCTCAGAACCAGCCCCGGAAAGCCCTGGTACACCTGCATCCTCCATGCAGCACCCATCCCCACCAGCCCCATACCGGCGTTACTGTCCACCGGCATGAAAAACTGATAAGAACAGATACTACACTTGATCTTAGCCAAAAGGCCGAGAAGCGATAACCGTGAAAGGGGCGGGCCCAACAAGGTCCCCTTCATGGGCACTATCACTGCTTGCTGTCAGGGAGGCTGCCAGACAATTTTCCATGCACACTCTGGGCTGGGGGGCAGTCAACCACCAGTACACACAGCAGAACCTAAACCCATACCATTATTGCTAAGCAGCAAGACAGGGGCCCATTGCACTCCCACGGGGCCTTTTTAAATGCAATCCATAACCCGGATTTGCCAGGAACCCTTCTTACTCCTCCTACTTGCATGTGACACTGGGCTTAGGATCTGCATAGGAAACACACACACAAGCACACACCTACCTTTGTTGCCTGCAGATGCCTCCTTGGCTGTCCCCAAACGGTATCAAACCAACACCCACGGGAAGCTGTAAGCATAGAGGACATGCCTGCACCCCATTGGACTTACCTGTGTGGGTTAAATCCGGGTTATTTGACAACCTATGGCGGTGATGGTTCTGCTCAGGCAGAGCAGTGCTGATGCTCCTCATAAAGCTGTCGCTGCTGTGAAGGTTCTAGGTGACATCACAAATCCCTTTGGTTACATACACAACAAAGCTGGGTTGTTGTTGTTTACACTCTGCAAGGCCTGTGGAAGTGAGTGACATCATAGCACTGTAGTTCTGAGGGTTCAAGATGGATGCAACAATCTCCTGTTGCTTCTATGAAGGCCGTAATAGACGACATCACCAAACAGCTCCATAGTCACATACACAGCAAAGGAGAGATGTTGTTTACACCTAGTGATGTCAGTGGTATTGAGTGACATCACAGCACAGTGCTAAGGCTCCTGGGCCTGGACACAGCAGCGGCTGCAATATCTCAACGGAGAATACGTTTATATCTATGTGTGTGTGTGCGCATATATATATATATATATATATATATATATATATATATATATATATTTCTCCGCCGAAATCACTTTTAAACCCATTTCCACCTTTTTTTCCCTTCTCTTCCTCTTACTTTTTTTTCACGTTTTTTTACGTTTTTCTCCTTTTCGCCTCTTTTCTGGGCGTATTATTCTTCTTTTTCTTCTTTTTTTTCGTCTAATGCATACCCCATCAGTGCAGCAATGCTTATTCAATACCGCCAGCAGATGGAGACACTGGGGGATAATTTTCTAAGGATTTATACTGATTTTTCCTGTCTGAATTTGTCGCACAGAAAGTTGCAGGCCAAATATGTGTGACATTTCTGCGACTTTAGCTTCTAGAGCATTTTTACAACATTATACATAGGTGCTGAATACATAAAAAGCGACTGTTCAGCGACAGACAAGTCGCATCGGCTGAAAGTAGGCCAGAATGTCAGTCCATGTTGGAGCAGGTTTAGATACAGTCTAAAGTATAGATCTCAAAGTCTGTGCACAGAATTTAGCAAGGGCCTCGCACCTTCTGATGCATCAGGTAGGTGCACAATAGCATAGCCTAACCCTCTGTACTTTGGTCTATATTGATGCGGGACATAGACAGCCAGCTGATGACCAATCCATTAGTGCAATGGATGGCTGGAAGCATTTGTCTTTGCCTTTGCAATACCACAGAAGCAATGCATGGTCAATGTACAGCAATGACACACCTGTGTGAACAGCCAGGAGACCCCCCCCCCCCCCCCCCCCCATGTTATGTTACATAGTTACATAGTTAGTACGGTCGAAAAAAGACATATGTCCATCACGTTCAACCAGGGAATTAAGGGGTAGGGGTGTGGCGCGATATTGGGGAAGGGATGAGATTTTATATTTCTTCATAAGCATTAATCTTATTTTGTCAATTAGGAACATTCAGCACCCACCCGCTATCAAGGCAGCTGCCTATCATGTCATGCCCTACCTGCACAGGTGTGCTGGCTACTCAAATGATCCAATTAAGGAGGCCATTTAGTCAGCAGCAGCAGAAGTCCTGTGCCTGGACGCTCCAACAGGGGCCAGACACAAGCAGAAGCAGCAGAAGCAGCAGCAGCACCACCTTTTGTTTTTTGGCTGCAGCAGCAGCAAGGCCCACAGGGCTGGCTAGCTGGCTAGCCAGCAAGCAGGTAGCAATGAAAGTAGGAATCTTTCTTTTTAACCCTGTAAGGGGGTGGTGCACTGTACCCGAAGATACTGCCATATCGGGTCAATGCATAGGGCGACGGAAGCAAGCTTCGAAATCGGCCCCCGTTCTCAAAAATCCATTTAATATATGGTCCCCAGATAGGGGACGTATCAGATATTAAACTGATAAGAACAGATACTACACTTGATCTTAGCCAAAAGGCCGAGAAGCGATAACCGTGAAAGGGGCGGGCCCAACAAGGTCCCCTTCATGGGCACTATCACTGCTTGCTGTCAGGGAGGCTGCCAGACAATTTTCCATGCACACTCTGGGCTGGGGGGCAGTCAACCACCAGTACACACAGCAGAACCTAAACCCATACCATTATTGCTAAGCAGCAAGACAGGGGCCCATTGCACTCCCACGGGGCCTTTTTAAATGCAATCCATAACCCGGATTTGCCAGGAACCCTTCTTACTCCTCCTACTTGCATGTGACACTGGGCTTAGGATCTGCATAGGAAACACACACACAAGCACACACCTACCTTTGTTGCCTGCAGATGCCTCCTTGGCTGTCCCCAAACGGTATCAAACCAACACCCACGGGAAGCTGTAAGCATAGAGGACATGCCTGCACCCCATTGGACTTACCTGTGTGGGTTAAATCCGGGTTATTTGACAACCTATGGCGGTGATGGTTCTGCTCAGGCAGAGCAGTGCTGATGCTCCTCATAAAGCTGTCGCTGCTGTGAAGGTTCTAGGTGACATCACAAATCCCTTTGGTTACATACACAACAAAGCTGGGTTGTTGTTGTTTACACTCTGCAAGGCCTGTGGAAGTGAGTGACATCATAGCACTGTAGTTCTGAGGGTTCAAGATGGATGCAACAATCTCCTGTTGCTTCTATGAAGGCCGTAATAGACGACATCACCAAACAGCTCCATAGTCACATACACAGCAAAGGAGAGATGTTGTTTACACCTAGTGATGTCAGTGGTATTGAGTGACATCACAGCACAGTGCTAAGGCTCCTGGGCCTGGACACAGCAGCGGCTGCAATATCTCAACGGAGAATACGTTTATATCTATGTGTGTGTGTGCGCATATATATATATATATATATATATATATATATATATATATATATATATTTCTCCGCCGAAATCACTTTTAAACCCATTTCCACCTTTTTTTCCCTTCTCTTCCTCTTACTTTTTTTTCACGTTTTTTTACGTTTTTCTCCTTTTCGCCTCTTTTCTGGGCGTATTATTCTTCTTTTTCTTCTTTTTTTTCGTCTAATGCATACCCCATCAGTGCAGCAATGCTTATTCAATACCGCCAGCAGATGGAGACACTGGGGGATAATTTTCTAAGGATTTATACTGATTTTTCCTGTCTGAATTTGTCGCACAGAAAGTTGCAGGCCAAATATGTGTGACATTTCTGCGACTTTAGCTTCTAGAGCATTTTTACAACATTATACATAGGTGCTGAATACATAAAAAGCGACTGTTCAGCGACAGACAAGTCGCATCGGCTGAAAGTAGGCCAGAATGTCAGTCCATGTTGGAGCAGGTTTAGATACAGTCTAAAGCATAGATCTCAAAGTCTGTGCACAGAATTTAGCAAGGGCCTCGCACCTTCTGATGCATCAGGTAGGTGCACAATAGCATAGCCTAACCCTCTGTACTTTGGTCTATATTGATGCGGGACATAGACAGCCAGCTGATGACCAATCCATTAGTGCAATGGATGGCTGGAAGCATTTGTCTTTGCCTTTGCAATACCACAGAAGCAATGCATGGTCAATGTACAGCAATGACACACCTGTGTGAACAGCCAGGAGACCCCCCCCCCCCCCCCCCCATGTTATGTTACATAGTTACATAGTTAGTACGGTCGAAAAAAGACATATGTCCATCACGTTCAACCAGGGAATTAAGGGGTAGGGGTGTGGCGCGATATTGGGGAAGGGATGAGATTTTATATTTCTTCATAAGCATTAATCTTATTTTGTCAATTAGGAACATTCAGCACCCACCCGCTATCAAGGCAGCTGCCTATCATGTCATGCCCTACCTGCACAGGTGTGCTGGCTACTCAAATGATCCAATTAAGGAGGCCATTTAGTCAGCAGCAGCAGAAGTCCTGTGCCTGGACGCTCCAACAGGGGCCAGACACAAGCAGAAGCAGAAGCAGCACCACCTTTTGTTTTTTGGCTGCAGCAGCAGCAAGGCCCACAGGGCTGGCTAGCTGGCTAGCCAGCAAGCAGGTAGCAATGAAAGTAGGAATCTTTCTTTTTAACCCTGTAAGGGGGTGGTGCACTGTACCCGAAGATACTGCCATATCGGGTCAATGCATAGGGCGACGGAAGCAAGCTTCGAAATCGGCCCCCGTTCTCAAAAATCCATTTAATATATGGTCCCCAGATAGGGGACGTATCAGATATTAAACTGATAAGAACAGATACTACACTTGATCTTAGCCAAAAGGCCGAGAAGCGATAACCGTGAAAGGGGCGGGCCCAACAAGGTCCCCTTCATGGGCACTATCACTGCTTGCTGTCAGGGAGGCTGCCAGACAATTTTCCATGCACACTCTGGGCTGGGGGGCAGTCAACCACCAGTACACACAGCAGAACCTAAACCCATACCATTATTGCTAAGCAGCAAGACAGGGGCCCATTGCACTCCCACGGGGCCTTTTTAAATGCAATCCATAACCCGGATTTGCCAGGAACCCTTCTTACTCCTCCTACTTGCATGTGACACTGGGCTTAGGATCTGCATAGGAAACACACACACAAGCACACACCTACCTTTGTTGCCTGCAGATGCCTCCTTGGCTGTCCCCAAACGGTATCAAACCAACACCCACGGGAAGCTGTAAGCATAGAGGACATGCCTGCACCCCATTGGACTTACCTGTGTGGGTTAAATCCGGGTTATTTGACAACCTATGGCGGTGATGGTTCTGCTCAGGCAGAGCAGTGCTGATGCTCCTCATAAAGCTGTCGCTGCTGTGAAGGTTCTAGGTGACATCACAAATCCCTTTGGTTACATACACAACAAAGCTGGGTTGTTGTTGTTTACACTCTGCAAGGCCTGTGGAAGTGAGTGACATCATAGCACTGTAGTTCTGAGGGTTCAAGATGGATGCAACAATCTCCTGTTGCTTCTATGAAGGCCGTAATAGACGACATCACCAAACAGCTCCATAGTCACATACACAGCAAAGGAGAGATGTTGTTTACACCTAGTGATGTCAGTGGTATTGAGTGACATCACAGCACAGTGCTAAGGCTCCTGGGCCTGGACACAGCAGCGGCTGCAATATCTCAACGGAGAATACGTTTATATCTATGTGTGTGTGTGCGCATATATATATATATATATATATATATATATATATATATATATATATATATTTCTCCGCCGAAATCACTTTTAAACCCATTTCCACCTTTTTTTCCCTTCTCTTCCTCTTACTTTTTTTTCACGTTTTTTTACGTTTTTCTCCTTTTCGCCTCTTTTCTGGGCGTATTATTCTTCTTTTTCTTCTTTTTTTTCGTCTAATGCATACCCCATCAGTGCAGCAATGCTTATTCAATACCGCCAGCAGATGGAGACACTGGGGGATAATTTTCTAAGGATTTATACTGATTTTTCCTGTCTGAATTTGTCGCACAGAAAGTTGCAGGCCAAATATGTGTGACATTTCTGCGACTTTAGCTTCTAGAGCATTTTTACAACATTATACATAGGTGCTGAATACATAAAAAGCGACTGTTCAGCGACAGACAAGTCGCATCGGCTGAAAGTAGGCCAGAATGTCAGTCCATGTTGGAGCAGGTTTAGATACAGTCTAAAGCATAGATCTCAAAGTCTGTGCACAGAATTTAGCAAGGGCCTCGCACCTTCTGATGCATCAGGTAGGTGCACAATAGCATAGCCTAACCCTCTGTACTTTGGTCTATATTGATGCGGGACATAGACAGCCAGCTGATGACCAATCCATTAGTGCAATGGATGGCTGGAAGCATTTGTCTTTGCCTTTGCAATACCACAGAAGCAATGCATGGTCAATGTACAGCAATGACACACCTGTGTGAACAGCCAGGAGACCCCCCCCCCCCCCCCCCCCCATGTTATGTTACATAGTTACATAGTTAGTACGGTCGAAAAAAGACATATGTCCATCACGTTCAACCAGGGAATTAAGGGGTAGGGGTGTGGCGCGATATTGGGGAAGGGATGAGATTTTATATTTCTTCATAAGCATTAATCTTATTTTGTCAATTAGGAACATTCAGCACCCACCCGCTATCAAGGCAGCTGCCTATCATGTCATGCCCTACCTGCACAGGTGTGCTGGCTACTCAAATGATCCAATTAAGGAGGCCATTTAGTCAGCAGCAGCAGAAGTCCTGTGCCTGGACGCTCCAACAGGGGCCAGACACAAGCAGAAGCAGCAGAAGCAGCAGCAGCACCACCTTTTGTTTTTTGGCTGCAGCAGCAGCAAGGCCCACAGGGCTGGCTAGCTGGCTAGCCAGCAAGCAGGTAGCAATGAAAGTAGGAATCTTTCTTTTTAACCCTGTAAGGGGGTGGTGCACTGTACCCGAAGATACTGCCATATCGGGTCAATGCATAGGGCGACGGAAGCAAGCTTCGAAATCGGCCCCCGTTCTCAAAAATCCATTTAATATATGGTCCCCAGATAGGGGACGTATCAGATATTAAACTGATAAGAACAGATACTACACTTGATCTTAGCCAAAAGGCCGAGAAGCGATAACCGTGAAAGGGGCGGGCCCAACAAGGTCCCCTTCATGGGCACTATCACTGCTTGCTGTCAGGGAGGCTGCCAGACAATTTTCCATGCACACTCTGGGCTGGGGGGCAGTCAACCACCAGTACACACAGCAGAACCTAAACCCATACCATTATTGCTAAGCAGCAAGACAGGGGCCCATTGCACTCCCACGGGGCCTTTTTAAATGCAATCCATAACCCGGATTTGCCAGGAACCCTTCTTACTCCTCCTACTTGCATGTGACACTGGGCTTAGGATCTGCATAGGAAACACACACACAAGCACACACCTACCTTTGTTGCCTGCAGATGCCTCCTTGGCTGTCCCCAAACGGTATCAAACCAACACCCACGGGAAGCTGTAAGCATAGAGGACATGCCTGCACCCCATTGGACTTACCTGTGTGGGTTAAATCCGGGTTATTTGACAACCTATGGCGGTGATGGTTCTGCTCAGGCAGAGCAGTGCTGATGCTCCTCATAAAGCTGTCGCTGCTGTGAAGGTTCTAGGTGACATCACAAATCCCTTTGGTTACATACACAACAAAGCTGGGTTGTTGTTGTTTACACTCTGCAAGGCCTGTGGAAGTGAGTGACATCATAGCACTGTAGTTCTGAGGGTTCAAGATGGATGCAACAATCTCCTGTTGCTTCTATGAAGGCCGTAATAGACGACATCACCAAACAGCTCCATAGTCACATACACAGCAAAGGAGAGATGTTGTTTACACCTAGTGATGTCAGTGGTATTGAGTGACATCACAGCACAGTGCTAAGGCTCCTGGGCCTGGACACAGCAGCGGCTGCAATATCTCAACGGAGAATACGTTTATATCTATGTGTGTGTGTGCGCATATATATATATATATATATATATATATATATATATATATATATATATTTCTCCGCCGAAATCACTTTTAAACCCATTTCCACCTTTTTTTCCCTTCTCTTCCTCTTACTTTTTTTTCACGTTTTTTTACGTTTTTCTCCTTTTCGCCTCTTTTCTGGGCGTATTATTCTTCTTTTTCTTTTTTTTTTTCGTCTAATGCATACCCCATCAGTGCAGCAATGCTTATTCAATACCACCAGCAGATGGAGACACTGGGGGATAATTTTCTAAGGATTTATACTGATTTTTCCTGTCTGAATTTGTCGCACAGAAAGTTGCAGGCCAAATATGTGTGACATTTCTGCGACTTTAGCTTCTAGAGCATTTTTACAACATTATACATAGGTGCTGAATACATAAAAAGCGACTGTTCAGCGACAGACAAGTCGCATCGGCTGAAAGTAGGCCAGAATGTCAGTCCATGTTGGAGCAGGTTTAGATACAGTCTAAAGCATAGATCTCAAAGTCTGTGCACAGAATTTAGCAAGGGCCTCGCACCTTCTGATGCATCAGGTAGGTGCACAATAGCATAGCCTAACCCTCTGTACTTTGGTCTATATTGATGCGGGACATAGACAGCCAGCTGATGACCAATCCATTAGTGCAATGGATGGCTGGAAGCATTTGTCTTTGCCTTTGCAATACCACAGAAGCAATGCATGGTCAATGTACAGCAATGACACACCTGTGTGAACAGCCAGGAGACCCCCCCCCCCCCCCCCCATGTTATGTTACATAGTTACATAGTTAGTACGGTCGAAAAAAGACATATGTCCATCACGTTCAACCAGGGAATTAAGGGGTAGGGGTGTGGCGCGATATTGGGGAAGGGATGAGATTTTATATTTCTTCATAAGCATTAATCTTATTTTGTCAATTAGGAACATTCAGCACCCACCCGCTATCAAGGCAGCTGCCTATCATGTCATGCCCTACCTGCACAGGTGTGCTGGCTACTCAAATGATCCAATTAAGGAGGCCATTTAGTCAGCAGCAGCAGAAGTCCTGTGCCTGGACGCTCCAACAGGGGCCAGACACAAGCAGAAGCAGCAGAAGCAGCAGCAGCACCACCTTTTGTTTTTTGGCTGCAGCAGCAGCAAGGCCCACAGGGCTGGCTAGCTGGCTAGCCAGCAAGCAGGTAGCAATGAAAGTAGGAATCTTTCTTTTTAACCCTGTAAGGGGGTGGTGCACTGTACCCGAAGATACTGCCATATCGGGTCAATGCATAGGGCGACGGAAGCAAGCTTCGAAATCGGCCCCCGTTCTCAAAAATCCATTTAATATATGGTCCCCAGATAGGGGACGTATCAGATATTAAACTGATAAGAACAGATACTACACTTGATCTTAGCCAAAAGGCCGAGAAGCGATAACCGTGAAAGGGGCGGGCCCAACAAGGTCCCCTTCATGGGCACTATCACTGCTTGCTGTCAGGGAGGCTGCCAGACAATTTTCCATGCACACTCTGGGCTGGGGGGCAGTCAACCACCAGTACACACAGCAGAACCTAAACCCATACCATTATTGCTAAGCAGCAAGACAGGGGCCCATTGCACTCCCACGGGGCCTTTTTAAATGCAATCCATAACCCGGATTTGCCAGGAACCCTTCTTACTCCTCCTACTTGCATGTGACACTGGGCTTAGGATCTGCATAGGAAACACACACACAAGCACACACCTACCTTTGTTGCCTGCAGATGCCTCCTTGGCTGTCCCCAAACGGTATCAAACCAACACCCACGGGAAGCTGTAAGCATAGAGGACATGCCTGCACCCCATTGGACTTACCTGTGTGGGTTAAATCCGGGTTATTTGACAACCTATGGCGGTGATGGTTCTGCTCAGGCAGAGCAGTGCTGATGCTCCTCATAAAGCTGTCGCTGCTGTGAAGGTTCTAGGTGACATCACAAATCCCTTTGGTTACATACACAACAAAGCTGGGTTGTTGTTGTTTACACTCTGCAAGGCCTGTGGAAGTGAGTGACATCATAGCACTGTAGTTCTGAGGGTTCAAGATGGATGCAACAATCTCCTGTTGCTTCTATGAAGGCCGTAATAGACGACATCACCAAACAGCTCCATAGTCACATACACAGCAAAGGAGAGATGTTGTTTACACCTAGTGATGTCAGTGGTATTGAGTGACATCACAGCACAGTGCTAAGGCTCCTGGGCCTGGACACAGCAGCGGCTGCAATATCTCAACGGAGAATACGTTTATATCTATGTGTGTGTGTGCGCATATATATATATATATATATATATATATATATATATATATATATATTTCTCCGCCGAAATCACTTTTAAACCCATTTCCACCTTTTTTTCCCTTCTCTTCCTCTTACTTTTTTTTCACGTTTTTTTACGTTTTTCTCCTTTTCGCCTCTTTTCTGGGCGTATTATTCTTCTTTTTCTTCTTTTTTTTCGTCTAATGCATACCCCATCAGTGCAGCAATGCTTATTCAATACCGCCAGCAGATGGAGACACTGGGGGATAATTTTCTAAGGATTTATACTGATTTTTCCTGTCTGAATTTGTCGCACAGAAAGTTGCAGGCCAAATATGTGTGACATTTCTGCGACTTGACATTTCTGCGACTTTAGCTTCTAGAGCATTTTTACAACATTATACATAGGTGCTGAATACATAAAAAGCGACTGTTCAGCGACAGACAAGTCGCATCGGCTGAAAGTAGGCCAGAATGTCAGTCCATGTTGGAGCAGGTTTAGATACAGTCTAAAGCATAGATCTCAAAGTCTGTGCACAGAATTTAGCAAGGGCCTCGCACCTTCTGATGCATCAGGTAGGTGCACAATAGCATAGCCTAACCCTCTGTACTTTGGTCTATATTGATGCGGGACATAGACAGCCAGCTGATGACCAATCCATTAGTGCAATGGATGGCTGGAAGCATTTGTCTTTGCCTTTGCAATACCACAGAAGCAATGCATGGTCAATGTACAGCAATGACACACCTGTGTGAACAGCCAGGAGACCCCCCCCCCCCCCCCCCATGTTATGTTACATAGTTACATAGTTAGTACGGTCGAAAAAAGACATATGTCCATCACGTTCAACCAGGGAATTAAGGGGTAGGGGTGTGGCGCGATATTGGGGAAGGGATGAGATTTTATATTTCTTCATAAGCATTAATCTTATTTTGTCAATTAGGAACATTCAGCACCCACCCGCTATCAAGGCAGCTGCCTATCATGTCATGCCCTACCTGCACAGGTGTGCTGGCTACTCAAATGATCCAATTAAGGAGGCCATTTAGTCAGCAGCAGCAGAAGTCCTGTGCCTGGACGCTCCAACAGGGGCCAGACACAAGCAGAAGCAGCAGAAGCAGCAGCAGCAGCACCACCTTTTGTTTTTTGGCTGCAGCAGCAGCAAGGCCCACAGGGCTGGCTAGCTGGCTAGCCAGCAAGCAGGTAGCAATGAAAGTAGGAATCTTTCTTTTTAACCCTGTAAGGGGGTGGTGCACTGTACCCGAAGATACTGCCATATCGGGTCAATGCATAGGGCGACGGAAGCAAGCTTCGAAATCGGCCCCCGTTCTCAAAAATCCATTTAATATATGGTCCCCAGATAGGGGACGTATCAGATATTAAACTGATAAGAACAGATACTACACTTGATCTTAGCCAAAAGGCCGAGAAGCGATAACCGTGAAAGGGGCGGGCCCAACAAGGTCCCCTTCATGGGCACTATCACTGCTTGCTGTCAGGGAGGCTGCCAGACAATTTTCCATGCACACTCTGGGCTGGGGGGCAGTCAACCACCAGTACACACAGCAGAACCTAAACCCATACCATTATTGCTAAGCAGCAAGACAGGGGCCCATTGCACTCCCACGGGGCCTTTTTAAATGCAATCCATAACCCGGATTTGCCAGGAACCCTTCTTACTCCTCCTACTTGCATGTGACACTGGGCTTAGGATCTGCATAGGAAACACACACACAAGCACACACCTACCTTTGTTGCCTGCAGATGCCTCCTTGGCTGTCCCCAAACGGTATCAAACCAACACCCACGGGAAGCTGTAAGCATAGAGGACATGCCTGCACCCCATTGGACTTACCTGTGTGGGTTAAATCCGGGTTATTTGACAACCTATGGCGGTGATGGTTCTGCTCAGGCAGAGCAGTGCTGATGCTCCTCATAAAGCTGTCGCTGCTGTGAAGGTTCTAGGTGACATCACAAATCCCTTTGGTTACATACACAACAAAGCTGGGTTGTTGTTGTTTACACTCTGCAAGGCCTGTGGAAGTGAGTGACATCATAGCACTGTAGTTCTGAGGGTTCAAGATGGATGCAACAATCTCCTGTTGCTTCTATGAAGGCCGTAATAGACGACATCACCAAACAGCTCCATAGTCACATACACAGCAAAGGAGAGATGTTGTTTACACCTAGTGATGTCAGTGGTATTGAGTGACATCACAGCACAGTGCTAAGGCTCCTGGGCCTGGACACAGCAGCGGCTGCAATATCTCAACGGAGAATACGTTTATATCTATGTGTGTGTGTGCGCATATATATATATATATATATATATATATATATATTCTCCGCCGAAATCACTTTTAAACCCATTTCCACCTTTTTTTCCCTTCTCTTCCTCTTACTTTTTTTTCACGTTTTTTTACGTTTTTCTCCTTTTCGCCTCTTTTCTGGGCGTATTATTCTTCTTTTTCTTCTTTTTTTTCGTCTAATGCATACCCCATCAGTGCAGCAATGCTTATTCAATACCGCCAGCAGATGGAGACACTGGGGGATAATTTTCTAAGGATTTATACTGATTTTTCCTGTCTGAATTTGTCGCACAGAAAGTTGCAGGCCAAATATGTGTGACATTTCTGCGACTTTAGCTTCTAGAGCATTTTTACAACATTATACATAGGTGCTGAATACATAAAAAGCGACTGTTCAGCGACAGACAAGTCGCATCGGCTGAAAGTAGGCCAGAATGTCAGTCCATGTTGGAGCAGGTTTAGATACAGTCTAAAGCATAGATCTCAAAGTCTGTGCACAGAATTTAGCAAGGGCCTCGCACCTTCTGATGCATCAGGTAGGTGCACAATAGCATAGCCTAACCCTCTGTACTTTGGTCTATATTGATGCGGGACATAGACAGCCAGCTGATGACCAATCCATTAGTGCAATGGATGGCTGGAAGCATTTGTCTTTGCCTTTGCAATACCACAGAAGCAATGCATGGTCAATGTACAGCAATGACACACCTGTGTGAACAGCCAGGAGACCCCCCCCCCCCCCCCCCCATGTTATGTTACATAGTTACATAGTTAGTACGGTCGAAAAAAGACATATGTCCATCACGTTCAACCAGGGAATTAAGGGGTAGGGGTGTGGCGCGATATTGGGGAAGGGATGAGATTTTATATTTCTTCATAAGCATTAATCTTATTTTGTCAATTAGGAACATTCAGCACCCACCCGCTATCAAGGCAGCTGCCTATCATGTCATGCCCTACCTGCACAGGTGTGCTGGCTACTCAAATGATCCAATTAAGGAGGCCATTTAGTCAGCAGCAGCAGAAGTCCTGTGCCTGGACGCTCCAACAGGGGCCAGACACAAGCAGAAGCAGCAGAAGCAGCAGCAGCACCACCTTTTGTTTTTTGGCTGCAGCAGCAGCAAGGCCCACAGGGCTGGCTAGCTGGCTAGCCAGCAAGCAGGTAGCAATGAAAGTAGGAATCTTTCTTTTTAACCCTGTAAGGGGGTGGTGCACTGTACCCGAAGATACTGCCATATCGGGTCAATGCATAGGGCGACGGAAGCAAGCTTCGAAATCGGCCCCCGTTCTCAAAAATCCATTTAATATATGGTCCCCAGATAGGGGACGTATCAGATATTAAACTGATAAGAACAGATACTACACTTGATCTTAGCCAAAAGGCCGAGAAGCGATAACCGTGAAAGGGGCGGGCCCAACAAGGTCCCCTTCATGGGCACTATCACTGCTTGCTGTCAGGGAGGCTGCCAGACAATTTTCCATGCACACTCTGGGCTGGGGGGCAGTCAACCACCAGTACACACAGCAGAACCTAAACCCATACCATTATTGCTAAGCAGCAAGACAGGGGCCCATTGCACTCCCACGGGGCCTTTTTAAATGCAATCCATAACCCGGATTTGCCAGGAACCCTTCTTACTCCTCCTACTTGCATGTGACACTGGGCTTAGGATCTGCATAGGAAACACACACACAAGCACACACCTACCTTTGTTGCCTGCAGATGCCTCCTTGGCTGTCCCCAAACGGTATCAAACCAACACCCACGGGAAGCTGTAAGCATAGAGGACATGCCTGCACCCCATTGGACTTACCTGTGTGGGTTAAATCCGGGTTATTTGACAACCTATGGCGGTGATGGTTCTGCTCAGGCAGAGCAGTGCTGATGCTCCTCATAAAGCTGTCGCTGCTGTGAAGGTTCTAGGTGACATCACAAATCCCTTTGGTTACATACACAACAAAGCTGGGTTGTTGTTGTTTACACTCTGCAAGGCCTGTGGAAGTGAGTGACATCATAGCACTGTAGTTCTGAGGGTTCAAGATGGATGCAACAATCTCCTGTTGCTTCTATGAAGGCCGTAATAGACGACATCACCAAACAGCTCCATAGTCACATACACAGCAAAGGAGAGATGTTGTTTACACCTAGTGATGTCAGTGGTATTGAGTGACATCACAGCACAGTGCTAAGGCTCCTGGGCCTGGACACAGCAGCGGCTGCAATATCTCAACGGAGAATACGTTTATATCTATGTGTGTGTGTGCGCATATATATATATATATATATATATATATATATATATATATATATATTTCTCCGCCGAAATCACTTTTAAACCCATTTCCACCTTTTTTTCCCTTCTCTTCCTCTTACTTTTTTTTCACGTTTTTTTACGTTTTTCTCCTTTTCGCCTCTTTTCTGGGCGTATTATTCTTCTTTTTCTTCTTTTTTTTCGTCTAATGCATACCCCATCAGTGCAGCAATGCTTATTCAATACCGCCAGCAGATGGAGACACTGGGGGATAATTTTCTAAGGATTTATACTGATTTTTCCTGTCTGAATTTGTCGCACAGAAAGTTGCAGGCCAAATATGTGTGACATTTCTGCGACTTTAGCTTCTAGAGCATTTTTACAACATTATACATAGGTGCTGAATACATAAAAAGCGACTGTTCAGCGACAGACAAGTCGCATCGGCTGAAAGTAGGCCAGAATGTCAGTCCATGTTGGAGCAGGTTTAGATACAGTCTAAAGCATAGATCTCAAAGTCTGTGCACAGAATTTAGCAAGGGCCTCGCACCTTCTGATGCATCAGGTAGGTGCACAATAGCATAGCCTAACCCTCTGTACTTTGGTCTATATTGATGCGGGACATAGACAGCCAGCTGATGACCAATCCATTAGTGCAATGGATGGCTGGAAGCATTTGTCTTTGCCTTTGCAATACCACAGAAGCAATGCATGGTCAATGTACAGCAATGACACACCTGTGTGAACAGCCAGGAGACCCCCCCCATGTTATGTTACATAGTTACATAGTTAGTACGGTCGAAAAAAGACATATGTCCATCACGTTCAACCAGGGAATTAAGGGGTAGGGGTGTGGCGCGATATTGGGGAAGGGATGAGATTTTATATTTCTTCATAAGCATTAATCTTATTTTGTCAATTAGGAACATTCAGCACCCACCCGCTATCAAGGCAGCTGCCTATCATGTCATGCCCTACCTGCACAGGTGTGCTGGCTACTCAAATGATCCAATTAAGGAGGCCATTTAGTCAGCAGCAGCAGAAGTCCTGTGCCTGGACGCTCCAACAGGGGCCAGACACAAGCAGAAGCAGCAGAAGCAGCAGCAGCACCACCTTTTGTTTTTTGGCTGCAGCAGCAGCAAGGCCCACAGGGCTGGCTAGCTGGCTAGCCAGCAAGCAGGTAGCAATGAAAGTAGGAATCTTTCTTTTTAACCCTGTAAGGGGGTGGTGCACTGTACCCGAAGATACTGCCATATCGGGTCAATGCATAGGGCGACGGAAGCAAGCTTCGAAATCGGCCCCCGTTCTCAAAAATCCATTTAATATATGGTCCCCAGATAGGGGACGTATCAGATATTAAACTGATAAGAACAGATACTACACTTGATCTTAGCCAAAAGGCCGAGAAGCGATAACCGTGAAAGGGGCGGGCCCAACAAGGTCCCCTTCATGGGCACTATCACTGCTTGCTGTCAGGGAGGCTGCCAGACAATTTTCCATGCACACTCTGGGCTGGGGGGCAGTCAACCACCAGTACACACAGCAGAACCTAAACCCATACCATTATTGCTAAGCAGCAAGACAGGGGCCCATTGCACTCCCACGGGGCCTTTTTAAATGCAATCCATAACCCGGATTTGCCAGGAACCCTTCTTACTCCTCCTACTTGCATGTGACACTGGGCTTAGGATCTGCATAGGAAACACACACACAAGCACACACCTACCTTTGTTGCCTGCAGATGCCTCCTTGGCTGTCCCCAAACGGTATCAAACCAACACCCACGGGAAGCTGTAAGCATAGAGGACATGCCTGCACCCCATTGGACTTACCTGTGTGGGTTAAATCCGGGTTATTTGACAACCTATGGCGGTGATGGTTCTGCTCAGGCAGAGCAGTGCTGATGCTCCTCATAAAGCTGTCGCTGCTGTGAAGGTTCTAGGTGACATCACAAATCCCTTTGGTTACATACACAACAAAGCTGGGTTGTTGTTGTTTACACTCTGCAAGGCCTGTGGAAGTGAGTGACATCATAGCACTGTAGTTCTGAGGGTTCAAGATGGATGCAACAATCTCCTGTTGCTTCTATGAAGGCCGTAATAGACGACATCACCAAACAGCTCCATAGTCACATACACAGCAAAGGAGAGATGTTGTTTACACCTAGTGATGTCAGTGGTATTGAGTGACATCACAGCACAGTGCTAAGGCTCCTGGGCCTGGACACAGCAGCGGCTGCAATATCTCAACGGAGAATACGTTTATATCTATGTGTGTGTGTGCGCATATATATATATATATATATATATATATATATATATATATATATATATATTTCTCCGCCGAAATCACTTTTAAACCCATTTCCACCTTTTTTTCCCTTCTCTTCCTCTTACTTTTTTTTCACGTTTTTTTTACGTTTTTCTCCTTTTCGCCTCTTTTCTGGGCGTATTATTCTTCTTTTTCTTCTTTTTTTTCGTCTAATGCATACCCCATCAGTGCAGCAATGCTTATTCAATACCGCCAGCAGATGGAGACACTGGGGGATAATTTTCTAAGGATTTATACTGATTTTTCCTGTCTGAATTTGTCGCACAGAAAGTTGCAGGCCAAATATGTGTGACATTTCTGCGACTTTAGCTTCTAGAGCATTTTTACAACATTATACATAGGTGCTGAATACATAAAAAGCGACTGTTCAGCGACAGACAAGTCGCATCGGCTGAAAGTAGGCCAGAATGTCAGTCCATGTTGGAGCAGGTTTAGATACAGTCTAAAGCATAGATCTCAAAGTCTGTGCACAGAATTTAGCAAGGGCCTCGCACCTTCTGATGCATCAGGTAGGTGCACAATAGCATAGCCTAACCCTCTGTACTTTGGTCTATATTGATGCGGGACATAGACAGCCAGCTGATGACCAATCCATTAGTGCAATGGATGGCTGGAAGCATTTGTCTTTGCCTTTGCAATACCACAGAAGCAATGCATGGTCAATGTACAGCAATGACACACCTGTGTGAACAGCCAGGAGACCCCCCCCCCCCCCCCCCCATGTTATGTTACATAGTTACATAGTACGGTCGAAAAAAGACATATGTCCATCACGTTCAACCAGGGAATTAAGGGGTAGGGGTGTGGCGCGATATTGGGGAAGGGATGAGATTTTATATTTCTTCATAAGCATTAATCTTATTTTGTCAATTAGGAACATTCAGCACCCACCCGCTATCAAGGCAGCTGCCTATCATGTCATGCCCTACCTGCACAGGTGTGCTGGCTACTCAAATGATCCAATTAAGGAGGCCATTTAGTCAGCAGCAGCAGAAGTCCTGTGCCTGGACGCTCCAACAGGGGCCAGACACAAGCAGAAGCAGCAGAAGCAGCAGCAGCACCACCTTTTGTTTTTTGGCTGCAGCAGCAGCAAGGCCCACAGGGCTGGCTAGCTGGCTAGCCAGCAAGCAGGTAGCAATGAAAGTAGGAATCTTTCTTTTTAACCCTGTAAGGGGGTGGTGCACTGTACCCGAAGATACTGCCATATCGGGTCAATGCATAGGGCGACGGAAGCAAGCTTCGAAATCGGCCCCCGTTCTCAAAAATCCATTTAATATATGGTCCCCAGATAGGGGACGTATCAGATATTAAACTGATAAGAACAGATACTACACTTGATCTTAGCCAAAAGGCCGAGAAGCGATAACCGTGAAAGGGGCGGGCCCAACAAGGTCCCCTTCATGGGCACTATCACTGCTTGCTGTCAGGGAGGCTGCCAGACAATTTTCCATGCACACTCTGGGCTGGGGGGCAGTCAACCACCAGTACACACAGCAGAACCTAAACCCATACCATTATTGCTAAGCAGCAAGACAGGGGCCCATTGCACTCCCACGGGGCCTTTTTAAATGCAATCCATAACCCGGATTTGCCAGGAACCCTTCTTACTCCTCCTACTTGCATGTGACACTGGGCTTAGGATCTGCATAGGAAACACACACACAAGCACACACCTACCTTTGTTGCCTGCAGATGCCTCCTTGGCTGTCCCCAAACGGTATCAAACCAACACCCACGGGAAGCTGTAAGCATAGAGGACATGCCTGCACCCCATTGGACTTACCTGTGTGGGTTAAATCCGGGTTATTTGACAACCTATGGCGGTGATGGTTCTGCTCAGGCAGAGCAGTGCTGATGCTCCTCATAAAGCTGTCGCTGCTGTGAAGGTTCTAGGTGGGTGACATCACAAATCCCTTTGGTTACATACACAACAAAGCTGGGTTGTTGTTGTTTACACTCTGCAAGGCCTGTGGAAGTGAGTGACATCATAGCACTGTAGTTCTGAGGGTTCAAGATGGATGCAACAATCTCCTGTTGCTTCTATGAAGGCCGTAATAGACGACATCACCAAACAGCTCCATAGTCACATACACAGCAAAGGAGAGATGTTGTTTACACCTAGTGATGTCAGTGGTATTGAGTGACATCACAGCACAGTGCTAAGGCTCCTGGGCCTGGACACAGCAGCGGCTGCAATATCTCAACGGAGAATACGTTTATATCTATGTGTGTGTGTGCGCATATATATATATATATATATATATATATATATATATATTTCTCCGCCGAAATCACTTTTAAACCCATTTCCACCTTTTTTTCCCTTCTCTTCCTCTTACTTTTTTTTCACGTTTTTTTACGTTTTTCTCCTTTTCGCCTCTTTTCTGGGCGTATTATTCTTCTTTTTCTTCTTTTTTTTCGTCTAATGCATACCCCATCAGTGCAGCAATGCTTATTCAATACCGCCAGCAGATGGAGACACTGGGGGATAATTTTCTAAGGATTTATACTGATTTTTCCTGTCTGAATTTGTCGCACAGAAAGTTGCAGGCCAAATATGTGTGACATTTCTGCGACTTTAGCTTCTAGAGCATTTTTACAACATTATACATAGGTGCTGAATACATAAAAAGCGACTGTTCAGCGACAGACAAGTCGCATCGGCTGAAAGTAGGCCAGAATGTCAGTCCATGTTGGAGCAGGTTTAGATACAGTCTAAAGCATAGATCTCAAAGTCTGTGCACAGAATTTAGCAAGGGCCTCGCACCTTCTGATGCATCAGGTAGGTGCACAATAGCATAGCCTAACCCTCTGTACTTTGGTCTATATTGATGCGGGACATAGACAGCCAGCTGATGACCAATCCATTAGTGCAATGGATGGCTGGAAGCATTTGTCTTTGCCTTTGCAATACCACAGAAGCAATGCATGGTCAATGTACAGCAATGACACACCTGTGTGAACAGCCAGGAGACCCCCCCCCCCCCCCCCCCATGTTATGTTACATAGTTACATAGTTAGTACGGTCGAAAAAAGACATATGTCCATCACGTTCAACCAGGGAATTAAGGGGTAGGGGTGTGGCGCGATATTGGGGAAGGGATGAGATTTTATATTTCTTCATAAGCATTAATCTTATTTTGTCAATTAGGAACATTCAGCACCCACCCGCTATCAAGGCAGCTGCCTATCATGTCATGCCCTACCTGCACAGGTGTGCTGGCTACTCAAATGATCCAATTAAGGAGGCCATTTAGTCAGCAGCAGCAGAAGTCCTGTGCCTGGACGCTCCAACAGGGGCCAGACACAAGCAGAAGCAGCAGAAGCAGCAGCAGCACCACCTTTTGTTTTTTGGCTGCAGCAGCAGCAAGGCCCACAGGGCTGGCTAGCTGGCTAGCCAGCAAGCAGGTAGCAATGAAAGTAGGAATCTTTCTTTTTAACCCTGTAAGGGGGTGGTGCACTGTACCCGAAGATACTGCCATATCGGGTCAATGCATAGGGCGACGGAAGCAAGCTTCGAAATCGGCCCCCGTTCTCAAAAATCCATTTAATATATGGTCCCCAGATAGGGGACGTATCAGATATTAAACTGATAAGAACAGATACTACACTTGATCTTAGCCAAAAGGCCGAGAAGCGATAACCGTGAAAGGGGCGGGCCCAACAAGGTCCCCTTCATGGGCACTATCACTGCTTGCTGTCAGGGAGGCTGCCAGACAATTTTCCATGCACACTCTGGGCTGGGGGGCAGTCAACCACCAGTACACACAGCAGAACCTAAACCCATACCATTATTGCTAAGCAGCAAGACAGGGGCCCATTGCACTCCCACGGGGCCTTTTTAAATGCAATCCAAACCCGGATTTGCCAGGAACCCTTCTTACTCCTCCTACTTGCATGTGACACTGGGCTTAGGATCTGCATAGGAAACACACACACAAGCACACACCTACCTTTGTTGCCTGCAGATGCCTCCTTGGCTGTCCCCAAACGGTATCAAACCAACACCCACGGGAAGCTGTAAGCATAGAGGACATGCCTGCACCCCATTGGACTTACCTGTGTGGGTTAAATCCGGGTTATTTGACAACCTATGGCGGTGATGGTTCTGCTCAGGCAGAGCAGTGCTGATGCTCCTCATAAAGCTGTCGCTGCTGTGAAGGTTCTAGGTGACATCACAAATCCCTTTGGTTACATACACAACAAAGCTGGGTTGTTGTTGTTTACACTCTGCAAGGCCTGTGGAAGTGAGTGACATCATAGCACTGTAGTTCTGAGGGTTCAAGATGGATGCAACAATCTCCTGTTGCTTCTATGAAGGCCGTAATAGACGACATCACCAAACAGCTCCATAGTCACATACACAGCAAAGGAGAGATGTTGTTTACACCTAGTGATGTCAGTGGTATTGAGTGACATCACAGCACAGTGCTAAGGCTCCTGGGCCTGGACACAGCAGCGGCTGCAATATCTCAACGGAGAATACGTTTATATCTATGTGTGTGTGTGCGCATATATATATATATATATATATATATATATATATATATATATATATTTCTCCGCCGAAATCACTTTTAAACCCATTTCCACCTTTTTTTCCCTTCTCTTCCTCTTACTTTTTTTTCACGTTTTTTTACGTTTTTCTCCTTTTCGCCTCTTTTCTGGGCGTATTATTCTTCTTTTTCTTCTTTTTTTTCGTCTAATGCATACCCCATCAGTGCAGCAATGCTTATTCAATACCGCCAGCAGATGGAGACACTGGGGGATAATTTTCTAAGGATTTATACTGATTTTTCCTGTCTGAATTTGTCGCACAGAAAGTTGCAGGCCAAATATGTGTGACATTTCTGCGACTTTAGCTTCTAGAGCATTTTTACAACATTATACATAGGTGCTGAATACATAAAAAGCGACTGTTCAGCGACAGACAAGTCGCATCGGCTGAAAGTAGGCCAGAATGTCAGTCCATGTTGGAGCAGGTTTAGATACAGTCTAAAGCATAGATCTCAAAGTCTGTGCACAGAATTTAGCAAGGGCCTCGCACCTTCTGATGCATCAGGTAGGTGCACAATAGCATAGCCTAACCCTCTGTACTTTGGTCTATATTGATGCGGGACATAGACAGCCAGCTGATGACCAATCCATTAGTGCAATGGATGGCTGGAAGCATTTGTCTTTGCCTTTGCAATACCACAGAAGCAATGCATGGTCAATGTACAGCAATGACACACCTGTGTGAACAGCCAGGAGACCCCCCCCATGTTATGTTACATAGTTACATAGTTAGTACGGTCGAAAAAAGACATATGTCCATCACGTTCAACCAGGGAATTAAGGGGTAGGGGTGTGGCGCGATATTGGGGAAGGGATGAGATTTTATATTTCTTCATAAGCATTAATCTTATTTTGTCAATTAGGAACATTCAGCACCCACCCGCTATCAAGGCAGCTGCCTATCATGTCATGCCCTACCTGCACAGGTGTGCTGGCTACTCAAATGATCCAATTAAGGAGGCCATTTAGTCAGCAGCAGCAGAAGTCCTGTGCCTGGACGCTCCAACAGGGGCCAGACACAAGCAGAAGCAGCAGAAGCAGCAGCAGCACCACCTTTTGTTTTTTGGCTGCAGCAGCAGCAAGGCCCACAGGGCTGGCTAGCTGGCTAGCCAGCAAGCAGGTAGCAATGAAAGTAGGAATCTTTCTTTTTAACCCTGTAAGGGGGTGGTGCACTGTACCCGAAGATACTGCCATATCGGGTCAATGCATAGGGCGACGGAAGCAAGCTTCGAAATCGGCCCCCGTTCTCAAAAATCCATTTAATATATGGTCCCCAGATAGGGGACGTATCAGATATTAAACTGATAAGAACAGATACTACACTTGATCTTAGCCAAAAGGCCGAGAAGCGATAACCGTGAAAGGGGCGGGCCCAACAAGGTCCCCTTCATGGGCACTATCACTGCTTGCTGTCAGGGAGGCTGCCAGACAATTTTCCATGCACACTCTGGGCTGGGGGGCAGTCAACCACCAGTACACACAGCAGAACCTAAACCCATACCATTATTGCTAAGCAGCAAGACAGGGGCCCATTGCACTCCCACGGGGCCTTTTTAAATGCAATCCATAACCCGGATTTGCCAGGAACCCTTCTTACTCCTCCTACTTGCATGTGACACTGGGCTTAGGATCTGCATAGGAAACACACACACAAGCACACACCTACCTTTGTTGCCTGCAGATGCCTCCTTGGCTGTCCCCAAACGGTATCAAACCAACACCCACGGGAAGCTGTAAGCATAGAGGACATGCCTGCACCCCATTGGACTTACCTGTGTGGGTTAAATCCGGGTTATTTGACAACCTATGGCGGTGATGGTTCTGCTCAGGCAGAGCAGTGCTGATGCTCCTCATAAAGCTGTCGCTGCTGTGAAGGGTTCTAGGTGACATCACAAATCCCTTTGGTTACATACACAACAAAGCTGGGTTGTTGTTGTTTACACTCTGCAAGGCCTGTGGAAGTGAGTGACATCATAGCACTGTAGTTCTGAGGGTTCAAGATGGATGCAACAATCTCCTGTTGCTTCTATGAAGGCCGTAATAGACGACATCACCAAACAGCTCCATAGTCACATACACAGCAAAGGAGAGATGTTGTTTACACCTAGTGATGTCAGTGGTATTGAGTGACATCACAGCACAGTGCTAAGGCTCCTGGGCCTGGACACAGCAGCGGCTGCAATATCTCAACGGAGAATACGTTTATATCTATGTGTGTGTGTGCGCATATATATATATATATATATATATATATATATATATATATATATATATATTCTCCGCCGAAATCACTTTTAAACCCATTTCCACCTTTTTTTCCCTTCTCTTCCTCTTACTTTTTTTTCACGTTTTTTTTACGTTTTTCTCCTTTTCGCCTCTTTTCTGGGCGTATTATTCTTCTTTTTCTTCTTTTTTTTCGTCTAATGCATACCCCATCAGTGCAGCAATGCTTATTCAATACCGCCAGCAGATGGAGACACTGGGGGATAATTTTCTAAGGATTTATACTGATTTTTCCTGTCTGAATTTGTCGCACAGAAAGTTGCAGGCCAAATATGTGTGACATTTCTGCGACTTTAGCTTCTAGAGCATTTTTACAACATTATACATAGGTGCTGAATACATAAAAAGCGACTGTTCAGCGACAGACAAGTCGCATCGGCTGAAAGTAGGCCAGAATGTCAGTCCATGTTGGAGCAGGTTTAGATACAGTCTAAAGCATAGATCTCAAAGTCTGTGCACAGAATTTAGCAAGGGCCTCGCACCTTCTGATGCATCAGGTAGGTGCACAATAGCATAGCCTAACCCTCTGTACTTTGGTCTATATTGATGCGGGACATAGACAGCCAGCTGATGACCAATCCATTAGTGCAATGGATGGCTGGAAGCATTTGTCTTTGCCTTTGCAATACCACAGAAGCAATGCATGGTCAATGTACAGCAATGACACACCTGTGTGAACAGCCAGGAGACCCCCCCCCCCCCCCCCCATGTTATGTTACATAGTTACATAGTACGGTCGAAAAAAGACATATGTCCATCACGTTCAACCAGGGAATTAAGGGGTAGGGGTGTGGCGCGATATTGGGGAAGGGATGAGATTTTATATTTCTTCATAAGCATTAATCTTATTTTGTCAATTAGGAACATTCAGCACCCACCCGCTATCAAGGCAGCTGCCTATCATGTCATGCCCTACCTGCACAGGTGTGCTGGCTACTCAAATGATCCAATTAAGGAGGCCATTTAGTCAGCAGCAGCAGAAGTCCTGTGCCTGGACGCTCCAACAGGGGCCAGACACAAGCAGAAGCAGCAGAAGCAGCAGCAGCACCACCTTTTGTTTTTTGGCTGCAGCAGCAGCAAGGCCCACAGGGCTGGCTAGCTGGCTAGCCAGCAAGCAGGTAGCAATGAAAGTAGGAATCTTTCTTTTTAACCCTGTAAGGGGGTGGTGCACTGTACCCGAAGATACTGCCATATCGGGTCAATGCATAGGGCGACGGAAGCAAGCTTCGAAATCGGCCCCCGTTCTCAAAAATCCATTTAATATATGGTCCCCAGATAGGGGACGTATCAGATATTAAACTGATAAGAACAGATACTACACTTGATCTTAGCCAAAAGGCCGAGAAGCGATAACCGTGAAAGGGGCGGGCCCAACAAGGTCCCCTTCATGGGCACTATCACTGCTTGCTGTCAGGGAGGCTGCCAGACAATTTTCCATGCACACTCTGGGCTGGGGGGCAGTCAACCACCAGTACACACAGCAGAACCTAAACCCATACCATTATTGCTAAGCAGCAAGACAGGGGCCCATTGCACTCCCACGGGGCCTTTTTAAATGCAATCCATAACCCGGATTTGCCAGGAACCCTTCTTACTCCTCCTACTTGCATGTGACACTGGGCTTAGGATCTGCATAGGAAACACACACACAAGCACACACCTACCTTTGTTGCCTGCAGATGCCTCCTTGGCTGTCCCCAAACGGTATCAAACCAACACCCACGGGAAGCTGTAAGCATAGAGGACATGCCTGCACCCCATTGGACTTACCTGTGTGGGTTAAATCCGGGTTATTTGACAACCTATGGCGGTGATGGTTCTGCTCAGGCAGAGCAGTGCTGATGCTCCTCATAAAGCTGTCGCTGCTGTGAAGGTTCTAGGTGACATCACAAATCCCTTTGGTTACATACACAACAAAGCTGGGTTGTTGTTGTTTACACTCTGCAAGGCCTGTGGAAGTGAGTGACATCATAGCACTGTAGTTCTGAGGGTTCAAGATGGATGCAACAATCTCCTGTTGCTTCTATGAAGGCCGTAATAGACGACATCACCAAACAGCTCCATAGTCACATACACAGCAAAGGAGAGATGTTGTTTACACCTAGTGATGTCAGTGGTATTGAGTGACATCACAGCACAGTGCTAAGGCTCCTGGGCCTGGACACAGCAGCGGCTGCAATATCTCAACGGAGAATACGTTTATATCTATGTGTGTGTGTGCGCATATATATATATATATATATATATATATATATATATATATATATTTCTCCGCCGAAATCACTTTTAAACCCATTTCCACCTTTTTTTCCCTTCTCTTCCTCTTACTTTTTTTTCACGTTTTTTTACGTTTTTCTCCTTTTCGCCTCTTTTCTGGGCGTATTATTCTTCTTTTTCTTCTTTTTTTTCGTCTAATGCATACCCCATCAGTGCAGCAATGCTTATTCAATACCGCCAGCAGATGGAGACACTGGGGGATAATTTTCTAAGGATTTATACTGATTTTTCCTGTCTGAATTTGTCGCACAGAAAGTTGCAGGCCAAATATGTGTGACATTTCTGCGACTTTAGCTTCTAGAGCATTTTTACAACATTATACATAGGTGCTGAATACATAAAAAGCGACTGTTCAGCGACAGACAAGTCGCATCGGCTGAAAGTAGGCCAGAATGTCAGTCCATGTTGGAGCAGGTTTAGATACAGTCTAAAGCATAGATCTCAAAGTCTGTGCACAGAATTTAGCAAGGGCCTCGCACCTTCTGATGCATCAGGTAGGTGCACAATAGCATAGCCTAACCCTCTGTACTTTGGTCTATATTGATGCGGGACATAGACAGCCAGCTGATGACCAATCCATTAGTGCAATGGATGGCTGGAAGCATTTGTCTTTGCCTTTGCAATACCACAGAAGCAATGCATGGTCAATGTACAGCAATGACACACCTGTGTGAACAGCCAGGAGACCCCCCCCCCCCCCCCCCCCATGTTATGTTACATAGTTACATAGTTAGTACGGTCGAAAAAAGACATATGTCCATCACGTTCAACCAGGGAATTAAGGGGTAGGGGTGTGGCGCGATATTGGGGAAGGGATGAGATTTTATATTTCTT
The DNA here is from genome assembly GCF_029499605.1 of Hyla sarda. NCBI lineage: Eukaryota > Metazoa > Chordata > Amphibia > Anura > Hylidae > Hyla > Hyla sarda. Next base: position 18,274 of record NW_026608547.1, on the reverse strand, counting down.
CATAAGCATTAATCTTATTTTGTCAATTAGGAACATTCAGCACCCACCCGCTATCAAGGCAGCTGCCTATCATGTCATGCCCTACCTGCACAGGTGTGCTGGCTACTCAAATGATCCAATTAAGGAGGCCATTTAGTCAGCAGCAGCAGAAGTCCTGTGCCTGGACGCTCCAACAGGGGCCAGACACAAGCAGAAGCAGCAGAAGCAGCAGCAGCACCACCTTTTGTTTTTTGGCTGCAGCAGCAGCAAGGCCCACAGGGCTGGCTAGCTGGCTAGCCAGCAAGCAGGTAGCAATGAAAGTAGGAATCTTTCTTTTTAACCCTGTAAGGGGGTGGTGCACTGTACCCGAAGATACTGCCATATCGGGTCAATGCATAGGGCGACGGAAGCAAGCTTCGAAATCGGCCCCCGTTCTCAAAAATCCATTTAATATATGGTCCCCAGATAGGGGACGTATCAGATATTAAACTGATAAGAACAGATAAGGTTTCAACAAAATTTTATTGAATAAATAAGAAACCATACAAAATTTAAAATGCAAAATAATAAAAGGTTCACAAAAGTTTTAAAATACAAATAATAAAACCAGTAATAAAAGGAGAAAAAATAAAAATGGCAGGATAAAACATTATACAAATGTCATAAAAACTGATTATACTGTTATTTCGTTCCATAGAGGCAGACACCACATGGATGCTGCCTCGCTGGCCCCCAACTGTTTCTTGTCTCTTAGGTAATAGATGTACATCTCACTCAGGGCCAGCTTTATACAGTTTTTAACATCAATAAAATCATGTTTAAAAAGTAAGATGTTCCTAACTTTCCAGATGGCATTTTTAAAACAATTAATAATCATCCAGCAGATCATCTGCTGTTTAAAATTGGGGCAGTTAAAAAGACCGTAAAAGACACATTCGTGATTAAAATGTTTTAGGCCGCAGGCCCACTTCAAAAGTGGGCCTACCTTCCTCCAAAGCTCCCGTGCAAAAGGGCAGTTCCAAAATATGTGCAGCACCGTTTCGTCCACTCCGCAGCCATCTCTCGGGCACTTGGCTCTCGCCACCAGTCCTCGCCTGTGCTGGAACTCACGAGTAGGGAGGCACTGGTGGACGATTGCCCAGGCAAGATCCCTGTGTACATTCGCCAGAAACTTCCCGTACACGTTCCGCCATACCTTTTTGGATCTTGCCTGTGTGAAATTGGACACTGCCAGGGTAACCTCACTCCGCCTGAGGACCTTTGATACCTTTCTCTGGTCCCCCAGTATGTCAGGCTCCAAATCTTGGAGACCTAGGAGCCTGACTGTCTTTTCCAACACCACATAATGTTTTGGGGGACACAGAAGCACCGGAGCGTTCAGAGGGATGCGCAACCATCTTTTAAAAACCATGCCCGCAGCGTACCTTAAAAAGCAGCTAAAAATGCCATCGGATTTAATAATTTTAAAACAGAAACAGAAATACTTTATGTAAAAGAAAGTAAAAAGGTTAGGAACATCTTTCCCGCCATTATCTTTACTTTTGTACATAAAATCACGCTTTAATTTCTCCATTTTTGAACCCCATAAAAAAGAAAAAACAATTCTAGTTACTTTTTTAATGTATAAAATAGATGGAGGAAATACCATGGCAATGTATAGCATAATAGGGAGTAAAACCATCTTTATTATTAAAATCTTCCCCTCCATGGTAAGGTTTCTAAGATTCCACATTAAAATCTTCTTCTCCATCTTAGCTATAGCTGAATCCCAGTTAGGGCTCCCATCATTGACCTGGTTAAAAACAATACCTAAAACTTTAATTTGATCCTGTTGCATTGTGACTCCTGGGGTGATGGATGAATCCCAGGAGCCAATATAAAAACAGTCACATTTATCTGTGTTTAGCTTAAAACCAGAGACCTCGCAGAAATAGCTGGTGTTCCTCAATGCCCCCCTCATGGATGGAGAGTCCGGGCACAGTATGGTGACATCATCCATGTACCCCAACACCTTTAGATGGGTCCCTCCTCCACCAGGTATCGGTACGCCTCTTACTACCCGGTCTTTTCTGAGGAGGGCCATCAGTGGTTCGATTGCGCAAATAAAAAGGAGTGGGGACAGGGGGCAGCCCTGTTTGACACCTGATAAAAGAGGAACACCGCTGGTTAAAAAGCCATTAACAGAGACTTGACTAAAACAGGATCGGTATAAAAGCATGATTCGGCTTAAAATCGTTTCAGGCACTGCCATCTTTTTAAGAACTAAAAACAGGTATTCATGGGAGACCCTATCAAAGGCTTTTTCAAAGTCTAAGGATAAAATTGCTACAGTTTGATTTCTATCCTTAAAATACCATAAAACATCTCTTAAAATATTTAGGGATTCAGCTATAGACCTTCCAGGTACCCCACAAACCTGATTTGGGTGAATTAATTTATGAATAAAAGGTTTAAAACGGACAGCTAATAACTTGGCTAAAACTTTATAATCGACATTTAAAAGTGTGATGGGGCGCCAATTTTTTAGCATATCCTTTTCACCCTTTTTAAAAAGTAATGATACAATCCCCCTCCTCCAGGAAGGGGGAAGTTCATTAACAATAAAAGTTTCTTTATACAATAAAACCATATCATCCTTTAAAATATCCCAAAAAGCTAAATAAAATTCGATGGGTAAACCATCTTCCCCAGGGGCCTTCCCACTAGAAAAACTTTTAAAAACAAATAAAAGTTCATCTAAGTTAAGATCACGGGATAAAACCTCCTGGTCTAAAACATCTAGCTTAAAATCAAGGGAATTAAGAACATGTTCTAAAAAGGATGGATTAAGATCTTTCTTATTAAAAAGAAGCTGGTAGAAGTTAAAAACTGCATCTAACATGCCTTTTGGAGTGGATTCACCCTCAAGGTTTTGGATGATATCCCTCCTATTCATCACTTTTTTAAAAAAGAAACGGGAACATTTCTCGCCCTCCTCCAGGTGCTGCACATGTGAGTTAAAAATGATTTGTTTCCCTTTCTTTTCTATGGCATGTTTTATTTCAGTTTTAAGGTTTAAAATATCATTTTCTACATCCATACCAGCTTCTTTCAATTTAAAAAGTACATTTAAACGCATGTTAAGAACATAAAACCACTGTTTTTCCATTTTTGCCTTCTTCTTACCTGCTTTGATAAAAAAAAATCTGATTTTAGATTTGGTGCCCTCCCACCAGTGCAGCATAGGCTCGTGGGGTTTTCTTTGTGATTGCCAGCATTGGTAGGTCCGCACAAACTCCTCTTTTATCTCAGGGTCCTCTAGGAGTGTGGTGTTTAATCTCCAGAGGCCCCTTTTTGCTTTTTGCTCCCCCTCTAGCTCCAGGCCCACCAAGAGGAGCTTATGATCAGAGAAGATATTCTGCTCGAGTGTGCATTTCAGGGGTTTAAAAGCTCTAGAGGAAAAAATAAAATCGATTCTGGAGCTCACTCTTCCATTGGACCATGTGGCGCCTGGGTCCTCCGGCAAGAGATCCTTCCAGCAATCTTTCAAATTAAAATCATCAATAAAATTTTTAAGCAGGTAAGAAGTGCGGTCTTTACGATTAATATCCCCACCCTGCCGGTGTTCCCCATCACGTATGCAGTTAAAATCACCTCCCACCAGCAGGGGGGAAGACCCAACACAAAACAGTGGTAAAATTTCAAATAGTTCTGCCCGCTCCTGTTTATCAGGAGGGGCATACACATTTAAAACACAAATTAAAAGTCCATTAAAATATAGATGAATTAAAAGAGCTCTGCCAGGCACAATCTCAGTTACTGTATGAATAGAAAAGGACTGGCCTCGGCAGAGCAGCCCAACACCCACAGAACGACAGTCATTTGCACCGGACCATATGGATGGGCCCAGCTTCCAGTCTTCTTTTAAGTCTTTATAGTCCATTTTACTAGGGATTCCACATTCTTGTAGCAGGCAAAGGTCAAAGTCACATGTCTCTAGATAAGAAAATAAAGCAGCCCTGCGATCAGGGCTCTTTAAGGACCTCACATTGAGTGAGGCAATTTTTACAGGGATAGGCATAGTTTATGGAGAGTCCGTGCTTGGAGAATCAAAGTCAATAATAAGCTGCGTACCGTCATCCCCCGCCTGCGGGGTCATCAGCTCCTTGATGTTCTGAGGGTCGGAGCTTGAGATCGATGATGCCCCGACCCTGAGCTCGCTCTCGTCCGAACTACGGCACGCCGCTTTCCTTTGAATGTCTTCCTCTTCTTCTTCTCTTTGTCTTTTAAATGTCACACTGCTGTCCATATCCTCTGCGTTGCTCTCACTCGATGTAATCTCTGGCCCCCGGCTGATGGATCTGCGTCTTCTTTCATCATTTGACGACTGGAACTGCTGCACAGGGGCCTGTGAGGCCTCTTTTCCGGAACCTTTGCCGCTACCTTGGGAAGTTTTCATCGCTTGTTCCCCAGCAAGCGTTGCTGAGGACTGTTGCTCCAACTTCCCCATCGATCGACGATGGCCAGTTTTACCCACCGGGTCCACTGCTGGCGGGGCAGCAAACCCTGGTTTGGCGCCACTTGTCTTCTTGGCCCTGTCCTGTATAGGCGGAGTAACAGGACCGGGCTCAGACCTGGCCACCTGGCTCCCCTTCCGGCGGGCTTTCACCGGGGCCTCTTCGTCCGGAGCAGGGCGACCCTGGGCCAAGCCAGTACCTGGCTTATGCTGCAATTTTGGGTCCACTTTTGCCCCCACCGAGGCCCGTCGGCTGCCACCCGCCACAGGTGAGCCCCCTTCAGAAGTTTCGGCGGGCTCTTGAGCCAGGTAGGAAGTCGATCGACGTCTTTCAATTTCCCGGGCAGTAAACTCGATCACCCGCCCGGGCTTCGTGGAATCCCCATGGCCTCCCCCTAGCACTACCACCGGTGGGCCCCCCGATGGAGCACCAGAGGTCTTGGGCCTGGACCCATCAGTACCTGCCATCTGGGGTTTGGGCATCTTAAAAAAGGACGTCTTTTGTCCTGTCCCCTCTTTGGGTGGGCCCAGCCTTGACCCACCCATCGTAGTTTTTGCTTTATGGGGACAGGAATTAAAATCGTGATTTTCCTCTCCGCAGAGGTTGCACCTTATCGTATGGCTACATCTTGAGGCTATGTGACCTTCTTGGCCACACCTATTGCAGCGAATCACACGCTCCGCGCCGCAGGTCTCCTGGGTGTGGCCAAACCTCAAGCAATTTCGGCAATACATAGGCATTTGAGGATAGAACAGGAAGCCCCGAACTCTCCCGATGGCAAAATTTGGGGGCGGATGGCAAAGACCCCCAATACCACCGGGATCCTTACGGAGCTTGACCCAGAACTTCCTCTTGCCGTTCCAGAACCGCACGGAGTTCAAGATTTTGTTTGCGAATCGCACCTCTTCGCAGTATCGCCGAAGAAAAGTGGCTATATCCTCCGTGGTCACATGAGGGCTGTGCATAGCCACCACCAACGGTATATGTTCCTCACCATAGAGGAACTGGAACGAAAGACCGTCGAGTCGATCGTCCCTCTGGTCCGCACCAGACAAGGTTGCATAGATGTTATCGCAACACGCCGTGGCCGTGAAGGTGACGGTATACAGGCCACGGCTTTCCTGGTCATTTAGACACAGGATGTCCTCCCTATTGAGGCGGAAGTAGTCAAGAAGAATCACCTCCGCAATGAAGCGGAGGTTCTTCAACTGACGATGGCTCTCCGACACCTCTATGCGGATGGTATTTCGCATCGACATTTCCCCAGAGGGGAAAGCCCAGGAGAACGGCATCTTCCACACCCAGGGACTAAGCCCCTTCCCCAATAGCAGCAGGGGCTCGGAATCCCGCTATAAAAGCGGAACCCTTACCCAAGGCAGAGGTCGGGGGTACCCTAGGTGCTTCCGAAGCTACAGGTAACGCTCAACGTACCGAAAATGCCTTCTGAGACACAAGGTCCCAGAGACAGGGGGATCGCAACCCGTTGTCCGTGGACTAAGCCCGCTCCCCAATAGCAGCAAGGGGGTGAAGTCCCTCCGTAAGGAGAGACAATCCCCCAAGGCCGAGAAGCGGGGTACCACAGACACCTTCCGACCAGACCAAATGCAGATACTACACTTGATCTTAGCCAAAAGGCCGAGAAGCGATAACCGTGAAAGGGGCGGGCCCAACAAGGTCCCCTTCATGGGCACTATCACTGCTTGCTGTCAGGGAGGCTGCCAGACAATTTTCCATGCACACTCTGGGCTGGGGGGCAGTCAACCACCAGTACACACAGCAGAACCTAAACCCATACCATTATTGCTAAGCAGCAAGACAGGGGCCCATTGCACTCCCACGGGGCCTTTTTAAATGCAATCCATAACCCGGATTTGCCAGGAACCCTTCTTACTCCTCCTACTTGCATGTGACACTGGGCTTAGGATCTGCATAGGAAACACACACACAAGCACACACCTACCTTTGTTGCCTGCAGATGCCTCCTTGGCTGTCCCCAAACGGTATCAAACCAACACCCACGGGAAGCTGTAAGCATAGAGGACATGCCTGCACCCCATTGGACTTACCTGTGTGGGTTAAATCCGGGTTATTTGACAACCTATGGCGGTGATGGTTCTGCTCAGGCAGAGCAGTGCTGATGCTCCTCATAAAGCTGTCGCTGCTGTGAAGGTTCTAGGTGACATCACAAATCCCTTTGGTTACATACACAACAAAGCTGGGTTGTTGTTGTTTACACTCTGCAAGGCCTGTGGAAGTGAGTGACATCATAGCACTGTAGTTCTGAGGGTTCAAGATGGATGCAACAATCTCCTGTTGCTTCTATGAAGGCCGTAATAGACGACATCACCAAACAGCTCCATAGTCACATACACAGCAAAGGAGAGATGTTGTTTACACCTAGTGATGTCAGTGGTATTGAGTGACATCACAGCACAGTGCTAAGGCTCCTGGGCCTGGACACAGCAGCGGCTGCAATATCTCAACGGAGAATACGTTTATATCTATGTGTGTGTGTGTGCGCATATATATATATATATATATATATATATATATATATATTCTCCGCCGAAATCACTTTTAAACCCATTTCCACCTTTTTTTCCCTTCTCTTCCTCTTACTTTTTTTTCACGTTTTTTTACGTTTTTCTCCTTTTCGCCTCTTTTCTGGGCGTATTATTCTTCTTTTTCTTCTTTTTTTTCGTCTAATGCATACCCCATCAGTGCAGCAATGCTTATTCAATACCGCCAGCAGATGGAGACACTGGGGGATAATTTTCTAAGGATTTATACTGATTTTTCCTGTCTGAATTTGTCGCACAGAAAGTTGCAGGCCAAATATGTGTGACATTTCTGCGACTTTAGCTTCTAGAGCATTTTTACAACATTATACATAGGTGCTGAATACATAAAAAGCGACTGTTCAGCGACAGACAAGTCGCATCGGCTGAAAGTAGGCCAGAATGTCAGTCCATGTTGGAGCAGGTTTAGATACAGTCTAAAGCATAGATCTCAAAGTCTGTGCACAGAATTTAGCAAGGGCCTCGCACCTTCTGATGCATCAGGTAGGTGCACAATAGCATAGCCTAACCCTCTGTACTTTGGTCTATATTGATGCGGGACATAGACAGCCAGCTGATGACCAATCCATTAGTGCAATGGATGGCTGGAAGCATTTGTCTTTGCCTTTGCAATACCACAGAAGCAATGCATGGTCAATGTACAGCAATGACACACCTGTGTGAACAGCCAGGAGACCCCCCCCCCCCCCCCCCCCATGTTATGTTACATAGTTACATAGTTAGTACGGTCGAAAAAAGACATATGTCCATCACGTTCAACCAGGGAATTAAGGGGTAGGGGTGTGGCGCGATATTGGGGAAGGGATGAGATTTTATATTTCTTCATAAGCATTAATCTTATTTTGTCAATTAGGAACATTCAGCACCCACCCGCTATCAAGGCAGCTGCCTATCATGTCATGCCCTACCTGCACAGGTGTGCTGGCTACTCAAATGATCCAATTAAGGAGGCCATTTAGTCAGCAGCAGCAGAAGTCCTGTGCCTGGACGCTCCAACAGGGGCCAGACACAAGCAGAAGCAGCAGAAGCAGCAGCAGCACCACCTTTTGTTTTTTGGCTGCAGCAGCAGCAAGGCCCACAGGGCTGGCTAGCTGGCTAGCCAGCAAGCAGGTAGCAATGAAAGTAGGAATCTTTCTTTTTAACCCTGTAAGGGGGTGGTGCACTGTACCCGAAGATACTGCCATATCGGGTCAATGCATAGGGCGACGGAAGCAAGCTTCGAAATCGGCCCCCGTTCTCAAAAATCCATTTAATATATGGTCCCCAGATAGGGGACGTATCAGATATTAAACTGATAAGAACAGATACTACACTTGATCTTAGCCAAAAGGCCGAGAAGCGATAACCGTGAAAGGGGCGGGCCCAACAAGGTCCCCTTCATGGGCACTATCACTGCTTGCTGTCAGGGAGGCTGCCAGACAATTTTCCATGCACACTCTGGGCTGGGGGGCAGTCAACCACCAGTACACACAGCAGAACCTAAACCCATACCATTATTGCTAAGCAGCAAGACAGGGGCCCATTGCACTCCCACGGGGCCTTTTTAAATGCAATCCATAACCCGGATTTGCCAGGAACCCTTCTTACTCCTCCTACTTGCATGTGACACTGGGCTTAGGATCTGCATAGGAAACACACACACAAGCACACACCTACCTTTGTTGCCTGCAGATGCCTCCTTGGCTGTCCCCAAACGGTATCAAACCAACACCCACGGGAAGCTGTAAGCATAGAGGACATGCCTGCACCCCATTGGACTTACCTGTGTGGGTTAAATCCGGGTTATTTGACAACCTATGGCGGTGATGGTTCTGCTCAGGCAGAGCAGTGCTGATGCTCCTCATAAAGCTGTCGCTGCTGTGAAGGTTCTAGGTGACATCACAAATCCCTTTGGTTACATACACAACAAAGCTGGGTTGTTGTTGTTTACACTCTGCAAGGCCTGTGGAAGTGAGTGACATCATAGCACTGTAGTTCTGAGGGTTCAAGATGGATGCAACAATCTCCTGTTGCTTCTATGAAGGCCGTAATAGACGACATCACCAAACAGCTCCATAGTCACATACACAGCAAAGGAGAGATGTTGTTTACACCTAGTGATGTCAGTGGTATTGAGTGACATCACAGCACAGTGCTAAGGCTCCTGGGCCTGGACACAGCAGCGGCTGCAATATCTCAACGGAGAATACGTTTATATATATGTGTGTGTGTGCGCATATATATATATATATATATATATATATATATATATATATATATTTCTCCGCCGAAATCACTTTTAAACCCATTTCCACCTTTTTTTCCCTTCTCTTCCTCTTACTTTTTTTTCACGTTTTTTTACGTTTTTCTCCTTTTCGCCTCTTTTCTGGGCGTATTATTCTTCTTTTTCTTCTTTTTTTTCGTCTAATGCATACCCCATCAGTGCAGCAATGCTTATTCAATACCGCCAGCAGATGGAGACACTGGGGGATAATTTTCTAAGGATTTATACTGATTTTTCCTGTCTGAATTTGTCGCACAGAAAGTTGCAGGCCAAATATGTGTGACATTTCTGCGACTTTAGCTTCTAGAGCATTTTTACAACATTATACATAGGTGCTGAATACATAAAAAGCGACTGTTCAGCGACAGACAAGTCGCATCGGCTGAAAGTAGGCCAGAATGTCAGTCCATGTTGGAGCAGGTTTAGATACAGTCTAAAGCATAGATCTCAAAGTCTGTGCACAGAATTTAGCAAGGGCCTCGCACCTTCTGATGCATCAGGTAGGTGCACAATAGCATAGCCTAACCCTCTGTACTTTGGTCTATATTGATGCGGGACATAGACAGCCAGCTGATGACCAATCCATTAGTGCAATGGATGGCTGGAAGCATTTGTCTTTGCCTTTGCAATACCACAGAAGCAATGCATGGTCAATGTACAGCAATGACACACCTGTGTGAACAGCCAGGAGACCCCCCCCCCCCCCCCCCCCCATGTTATGTTACATAGTTACATAGTTAGTACGGTCGAAAAAAGACATATGTCCATCACGTTCAACCAGGGAATTAAGGGGTAGGGGTGTGGCGCGATATTGGGGAAGGGATGAGATTTTATATTTCTTCATAAGCATTAATCTTATTTTGTCAATTAGGAACATTCAGCACCCACCCGCTATCAAGGCAGCTGCCTATCATGTCATGCCCTACCTGCACAGGTGTGCTGGCTACTCAAATGATCCAATTAAGGAGGCCATTTAGTCAGCAGCAGCAGAAGTCCTGTGCCTGGACGCTCCAACAGGGGCCAGACACAAGCAGAAGCAGCAGAAGCAGCAGCAGCACCACCTTTTGTTTTTTGGCTGCAGCAGCAGCAAGGCCCACAGGGCTGGCTAGCTGGCTAGCCAGCAAGCAGGTAGCAATGAAAGTAGGAATCTTTCTTTTTAACCCTGTAAGGGGGTGGTGCACTGTACCCGAAGATACTGCCATATCGGGTCAATGCATAGGGCGACGGAAGCAAGCTTCGAAATCGGCCCCCGTTCTCAAAAATCCATTTAATATATGGTCCCCAGATAGGGGACGTATCAGATATTAAACTGATAAGAACAGATACTACACTTGATCTTAGCCAAAAGGCCGAGAAGCGATAACCGTGAAAGGGGCGGGCCCAACAAGGTCCCCTTCATGGGCACTATCACTGCTTGCTGTCAGGGAGGCTGCCAGACAATTTTCCATGCACACTCTGGGCTGGGGGGCAGTCAACCACCAGTACACACAGCAGAACCTAAACCCATACCATTATTGCTAAGCAGCAAGACAGGGGCCCATTGCACTCCCACGGGGCCTTTTTAAATGCAATCCATAACCCGGATTTGCCAGGAACCCTTCTTACTCCTCCTACTTGAATGTGACACTGGGCTTAGGATCTGCATAGGAAACACACACACAAGCACACACCTACCTTTGTTGCCTGCAGATGCCTCCTTGGCTGTCCCCAAACGGTATCAAACCAACACCCACGGGAAGCTGTAAGCATAGAGGACATGCCTGCACCCCATTGGACTTACCTGTGTGGGTTAAATCCGGGTTATTTGACAACCTATGGCGGTGATGGTTCTGCTCAGGCAGAGCAGTGCTGATGCTCCTCATAAAGCTGTCGCTGCTGTGAAGGTTCTAGGTGACATCACAAATCCCTTTGGTTACATACACAACAAAGCTGGGTTGTTGTTGTTTACACTCTGCAAGGCCTGTGGAAGTGAGTGACATCATAGCACTGTAGTTCTGAGGGTTCAAGATGGATGCAACAATCTCCTGTTGCTTCTATGAAGGCCGTAATAGACGACATCACCAAACAGCTCCATAGTCACATACACAGCAAAGGAGAGATGTTGTTTACACCTAGTGATGTCAGTGGTATTGAGTGACATCACAGCACAGTGCTAAGGCTCCTGGGCCTGGACACAGCAGCGGCTGCAATATCTCAACGGAGAATACGTTTATATCTATGTGTGTGTGTGCGCATATATATATATATATATATATATATATATATATATATATATATATTTCTCCGCCGAAATCACTTTTAAACCCATTTCCACCTTTTTTTCCCTTCTCTTCCTCTTACTTTTTTTTTCACGTTTTTTTACGTTTTTCTCCTTTTCGCCTCTTTTCTGGGCGTATTATTCTTCTTTTTCTTCTTTTTTTTCGTCTAATGCATACCCCATCAGTGCAGCAATGCTTATTCAATACCGCCAGCAGATGGAGACACTGGGGGATAATTTTCTAAGGATTTATACTGATTTTTCCTGTCTGAATTTGTCGCACAGAAAGTTGCAGGCCAAATATGTGTGACATTTCTGCGACTTTAGCTTCTAGAGCATTTTTACAACATTATACATAGGTGCTGAATACATAAAAAGCGACTGTTCAGCGACAGACAAGTCGCATCGGCTGAAAGTAGGCCAGAATGTCAGTCCATGTTGGAGCAGGTTTAGATACAGTCTAAAGCATAGATCTCAAAGTCTGTGCACAGAATTTAGCAAGGGCCTCGCACCTTCTGATGCATCAGGTAGGTGCACAATAGCATAGCCTAACCCTCTGTACTTTGGTCTATATTGATGCGGGACATAGACAGCCAGCTGATGACCAATCCATTAGTGCAATGGATGGCTGGAAGCATTTGTCTTTGCCTTTGCAATACCACAGAAGCAATGCATGGTCAATGTACAGCAATGACACACCTGTGTGAACAGCCAGGAGACCCCCCCCCCCCCCCCCCCCATGTTATGTTACATAGTTACATAGTTAGTACGGTCGAAAAAAGACATATGTCCATCACGTTCAACCAGGGAATTAAGGGGTAGGGGTGTGGCGCGATATTGGGGAAGGGATGAGATTTTATATTTCTTCATAAGCATTAATCTTATTTTGTCAATTAGGAACATTCAGCACCCACCCGCTATCAAGGCAGCTGCCTATCATGTCATGCCCTACCTGCACAGGTGTGCTGGCTACTCAAATGATCCAATTAAGGAGGCCATTTAGTCAGCAGCAGCAGAAGTCCTGTGCCTGGACGCTCCAACAGGGGCCAGACACAAGCAGAAGCAGCAGAAGCAGCAGCAGCACCACCTTTTGTTTTTTGGCTGCAGCAGCAGCAAGGCCCACAGGGCTGGCTAGCTGGCTAGCCAGCAAGCAGGTAGCAATGAAAGTAGGAATCTTTCTTTTTAACCCTGTAAGGGGGTGGTGCACTGTACCCGAAGATACTGCCATATCGGGTCAATGCATAGGGCGACGGAAGCAAGCTTCGAAATCGGCCCCCGTTCTCAAAAATCCATTTAATATATGGTCCCCAGATAGGGGACGTATCAGATATTAAACTGATAAGAACAGATACTACACTTGATCTTAGCCAAAAGGCCGAGAAGCGATAACCGTGAAAGGGGCGGGCCCAACAAGGTCCCCTTCATGGGCACTATCACTGCTTGCTGTCAGGGAGGCTGCCAGACAATTTTCCATGCACACTCTGGGCTGGGGGGCAGTCAACCACCAGTACACACAGCAGAACCTAAACCCATACCATTATTGCTAAGCAGCAAGACAGGGGCCCATTGCACTCCCACGGGGCCTTTTTAAATGCAATCCATAACCCGGATTTGCCAGGAACCCTTCTTACTCCTCCTACTTGCATGTGACACTGGGCTTAGGATCTGCATAGGAAACACACACACAAGCACACACCTACCTTTGTTGCCTGCAGATGCCTCCTTGGCTGTCCCCAAACGGTATCAAACCAACACCCACGGGAAGCTGTAAGCATAGAGGACATGCCTGCACCCCATTGGACTTACCTGTGTGGGTTAAATCCGGGTTATTTGACAACCTATGGCGGTGATGGTTCTGCTCAGGCAGAGCAGTGCTGATGCTCCTCATAAAGCTGTCGCTGCTGTGAAGGTTCTAGGTGACATCACAAATCCCTTTGGTTACATACACAACAAAGCTGGGTTGTTGTTGTTTACACTCTGCAAGGCCTGTGGAAGTGAGTGACATCATAGCACTGTAGTTCTGAGGGTTCAAGATGGATGCAACAATCTCCTGTTGCTTCTATGAAGGCCGTAATAGACGACATCACCAAACAGCTCCATAGTCACATACACAGCAAAGGAGAGATGTTGTTTACACCTAGTGATGTCAGTGGTATTGAGTGACATCACAGCACAGTGCTAAGGCTCCTGGGCCTGGACACAGCAGCGGCTGCAATATCTCAACGGAGAATACGTTTATATCTATGTGTGTGTGTGCGCATATATATATATATATATATATATATATATATATATATATATATATTTCTCCGCCGAAATCACTTTTAAACCCATTTCCACCTTTTTTTCCCTTCTCTTCCTCTTACTTTTTTTTCACGTTTTTTTACGTTTTTCTCCTTTTCGCCTCTTTTCTGGGCGTATTATTCTTCTTTTTCTTCTTTTTTTTCGTCTAATGCATACCCCATCAGTGCAGCAATGCTTATTCAATACCGCCAGCAGATGGAGACACTGGGGGATAATTTTCTAAGGATTTATACTGATTTTTCCTGTCTGAATTTGTCGCACAGAAAGTTGCAGGCCAAATATGTGTGACATTTCTGCGACTTTAGCTTCTAGAGCATTTTTACAACATTATACATAGGTGCTGAATACATAAAAAGCGACTGTTCAGCGACAGACAAGTCGCATCGGCTGAAAGTAGGCCAGAATGTCAGTCCATGTTGGAGCAGGTTTAGATACAGTCTAAAGCATAGATCTCAAAGTCTGTGCACAGAATTTAGCAAGGGCCTCGCACCTTCTGATGCATCAGGTAGGTGCACAATAGCATAGCCTAACCCTCTGTACTTTGGTCTATATTGATGCGGGACATAGACAGCCAGCTGATGACCAATCCATTAGTGCAATGGATGGCTGGAAGCATTTGTCTTTGCCTTTGCAATACCACAGAAGCAATGCATGGTCAATGTACAGCAATGACACACCTGTGTGAACAGCCAGGAGACCCCCCCCCCCCCCCCCCATGTTATGTTACATAGTTACATAGTTAGTACGGCCGAAAAAAGACATATGTCCATCACGTTCAACCAGGGAATTAAGGGGTAGGGGTGTGGCGCGATATTGGGGAAGGGATGAGATTTTATATTTCTTCATAAGCATTAATCTTATTTTGTCAATTAGGAACATTCAGCACCCACCCGCTATCAAGGCAGCTGCCTATCATGTCATGCCCTACCTGCACAGGTGTGCTGGCTACTCAAATGATCCAATTAAGGAGGCCATTTAGTCAGCAGCAGCAGAAGTCCTGTGCCTGGACGCTCCAACAGGGGCCAGACACAAGCAGAAGCAGAAGCAGCAGAAGCAGCAGCAGCACCACCTTTTGTTTTTTGGCTGCAGCAGCAGCAAGGCCCACAGGGCTGGCTAGCTGGCTAGCCAGCAAGCAGGTAGCAATGAAAGTAGGAATCTTTCTTTTTAACCCTGTAAGGGGGTGGTGCACTGTACCCGAAGATACTGCCATATCGGGTCAATGCATAGGGCGACGGAAGCAAGCTTCGAAATCGGCCCCCGTTCTCAAAAATCCATTTAATATATGGTCCCCAGATAGGGGACGTATCAGATATTAAACTGATAAGAACAGATACTACACTTGATCTTAGCCAAAAGGCCGAGAAGCGATAACCGTGAAAGGGGCGGGCCCAACAAGGTCCCCTTCATGGGCACTATCACTGCTTGCTGTCAGGGAGGCTGCCAGACAATTTTCCATGCACACTCTGGGCTGGGGGGCAGTCAACCACCAGTACACACAGCAGAACCTAAACCCATACCATTATTGCTAAGCAGCAAGACAGGGGCCCATTGCACTCCCACGGGGCCTTTTTAAATGCAATCCATAACCCGGATTTGCCAGGAACCCTTCTTACTCCTCCTACTTGCATGTGACACTGGGCTTAGGATCTGCATAGGAAACACACACACAAGCACACACCTACCTTTGTTGCCTGCAGATGCCTCCTTGGCTGTCCCCAAACGGTATCAAACCAACACCCACGGGAAGCTGTAAGCATAGAGGACATGCCTGCACCCCATTGGACTTACCTGTGTGGGTTAAATCCGGGTTATTTGACAACCTATGGCGGTGATGGTTCTGCTCAGGCAGAGCAGTGCTGATGCTCCTCATAAAGCTGTCGCTGCTGTGAAGGTTCTAGGTGACATCACAAATCCCTTTGGTTACATACACAACAAAGCTGGGTTGTTGTTGTTTACACTCTGCAAGGCCTGTGGAAGTGAGTGACATCATAGCACTGTAGTTCTGAGGGTTCAAGATGGATGCAACAATCTCCTGTTGCTTCTATGAAGGCCGTAATAGACGACATCACCAAACAGCTCCATAGTCACATACACAGCAAAGGAGAGATGTTGTTTACACCTAGTGATGTCAGTGGTATTGAGTGACATCACAGCACAGTGCTAAGGCTCCTGGGCCTGGACACAGCAGCGGCTGCAATATCTCAACGGAGAATACGTTTATATCTATGTGTGTGTGTGCGCATATATATATATATATATATATATATATATATATATATATATATATTTCTCCGCCGAAATCACTTTTAAACCCATTTCCACCTTTTTTTCCCTTCTCTTCCTCTTACTTTTTTTTCACGTTTTTTTACGTTTTTCTCCTTTTCGCCTCTTTTCTGGGCGTATTATTCTTCTTTTTCTTCTTTTTTTTCGTCTAATGCATACCCCATCAGTGCAGCAATGCTTATTCAATACCGCCAGCAGATGGAGACACTGGGGGATAATTTTCTAAGGATTTATACTGATTTTTCCTGTCTGAATTTGTCGCACAGAAAGTTGCAGGCCAAATATGTGTGACATTTCTGCGACTTTAGCTTCTAGAGCATTTTTACAACATTATACATAGGTGCTGAATACATAAAAAGCGACTGTTCAGCGACAGACAAGTCGCATCGGCTGAAAGTAGGCCAGAATGTCAGTCCATGTTGGAGCAGGTTTAGATACAGTCTAAAGCATAGATCTCAAAGTCTGTGCACAGAATTTAGCAAGGGCCTCGCACCTTCTGATGCATCAGGTAGGTGCACAATAGCATAGCCTAACCCTCTGTACTTTGGTCTATATTGATGCGGGACATAGACAGCCAGCTGATGACCAATCCATTAGTGCAATGGATGGCTGGAAGCATTTGTCTTTGCCTTTGCAATACCACAGAAGCAATGCATGGTCAATGTACAGCAATGACACACCTGTGTGAACAGCCAGGAGACCCCCCCCCCCCCCCCCCCATGTTATGTTACATAGTTACATAGTTAGTACGGTCGAAAAAAGACATATGTCCATCACGTTCAACCAGGGAATTAAGGGGTAGGGGTGTGGCGCGATATTGGGGAAGGGATGAGATTTTATATTTCTTCATAAGCATTAATCTTATTTTGTCAATTAGGAACATTCAGCACCCACCCGCTATCAAGGCAGCTGCCTATCATGTCATGCCCTACCTGCACAGGTGTGCTGGCTACTCAAATGATCCAATTAAGGAGGCCATTTAGTCAGCAGCAGCAGAAGTCCTGTGCCTGGACGCTCCAACAGGGGCCAGACACAAGCAGAAGCAGAAGCAGCAGAAGCAGCAGCAGCACCACCTTTTGTTTTTTGGCTGCAGCAGCAGCAAGGCCCACAGGGCTGGCTAGCTGGCTAGCCAGCAAGCAGGTAGCAATGAAAGTAGGAATCTTTCTTTTTAACCCTGTAAGGGGGTGGTGCACTGTACCCGAAGATACTGCCATATCGGGTCAATGCATAGGGCGACGGAAGCAAGCTTCGAAATCGGCCCCCGTTCTCAAAAATCCATTTAATATATGGTCCCCAGATAGGGGACGTATCAGATATTAAACTGATAAGAACAGATACTACACTTGATCTTAGCCAAAAGGCCGAGAAGCGATAACCGTGAAAGGGGCGGGCCCAACAAGGTCCCCTTCATGGGCACTATCACTGCTTGCTGTCAGGGAGGCTGCCAGACAATTTTCCATGCACACTCTGGGCTGGGGGGCAGTCAACCACCAGTACACACAGCAGAACCTAAACCCATACCATTATTGCTAAGCAGCAAGACAGGGGCCCATTGCACTCCCACGGGGCCTTTTTAAATGCAATCCATAACCCGGATTTGCCAGGAACCCTTCTTACTCCTCCTACTTGCATGTGACACTGGGCTTAGGATCTGCATAGGAAACACACACACAAGCACACACCTACCTTTGTTGCCTGCAGATGCCTCCTTGGCTGTCCCCAAACGGTATCAAACCAACACCCACGGGAAGCTGTAAGCATAGAGGACATGCCTGCACCCCATTGGACTTACCTGTGTGGGTTAAATCCGGGTTATTTGACAACCTATGGCGGTGATGGTTCTGCTCAGGCAGAGCAGTGCTGATGCTCCTCATAAAGCTGTCGCTGCTGTGAAGGTTCTAGGTGACATCACAAATCCCTTTGGTTACATACACAACAAAGCTGGGTTGTTGTTGTTTACACTCTGCAAGGCCTGTGGAAGTGAGTGACATCATAGCACTGTAGTTCTGAGGGTTCAAGATGGATGCAACAATCTCCTGTTGCTTCTATGAAGGCCGTAATAGACGACATCACCAAACAGCTCCATAGTCACATACACAGCAAAGGAGAGATG